>NW_027518689.1:23625000-23755000 GCF_043159265.1 Tasmannia lanceolata | reverse complement strand
AAATTCTAGCATTTCTGAATAAAAACATGAGATTTCCTCATCTCACATCTCAGATCTGAGTTTTCTCTTAGCCTTTTAAAGTTTTAAATCAGAAAGTTAAAACAGTGATTTTACTGATCTACAAATACCTTCGGAAAGGGAGAATACAAGGTCTGTGGATTTATGTACGTGATTCCCTTCTAAAGTTGAGATCTTTTTAAGGTAATCCTATATTATTTTCTTTGTTGGCTTAATTTGTGAATAAATAAGCAAGTTACTTGGTTTCAATTGACATGTGTTTGGAACTTTTAGCTCAAAATGATTAATCCATGTTTTATATTGAAGCAGATTTGTAGTTTTGAGCGCAAATGATAGGAATCATATTAGAATTTATTATAAAAAGATTCAATGGCTTGTATACTATTTGGAAAAAGATCTGAAAGAGATGAAATATCATAAGAAATGCTCCATAAGTATATATTCTTAGTTGAACGTTATAAATTTTGGAAGTGACATGAGGTTTTATCTTTGACTAGATCCCTGCCCAATCACCTTGAAATTTGTTACTTTTGAATTGGTTTGGGCGTCGTTTTTTTTTTTTTTTTACATTTTTGAAATATTCATTAAGTATGATTATAAATTGGAATGTAGGAATGACTGAAATTATTTGTTCTTATAGTGTTTTAAAAGACAACTAGAGTGACTCATTAAACATTAAGTTAAACATGAAATTGCTTATGAAAATTAAAGGGTTTGATACATCTAAAAAGATTTGTTTATTGTCATGTGTTGATTTAAAATTATTCTACTACTGGTATGCAACATAAGATTACCTTGATTTTCTGTTAGTCCAAGTAATGGTGTCTTAAAATTATATTAGTTATTCAAGCTGAATGATCATGTTCTTCTCTTATTTGGTTAGATACTTATGTATACAGTTGCTTTGATAGTTAATCCTTATTATTCAAGGTTATAAGATATTTCGTTTATTATTTGTGCATGTAAGGAATGATATCATTCATTTCTTCACCACCAGGTCTGCCCATTTTCTTTATCAGCCACCACTTTATTTTGGATTCTTAAACCTATAGCCACAGCCCCTGAGATCCAGCCATGTCTTAATCATCATGTGTGCTGTGTTTGGTCCAACATCAGTCCAGTTTTGTCTTTATGTGCATGTATATGCTCAGTTTGGCCTTTATGTTTATAGATATGTTCAGTTTTGCCTATAGATTTATTTGTTTGTTTAGTGCGAGTCCATTTCAGTTCAGTCATTTCATTTTTATTTTTTTTTCAAACATGTTTCAGTCTAAACATGTCTTTATATTCATCTATATGTATAGTGCATGTTTTGGTTCAAACATAGAGATGAATAAGCAGGGATGTGTACATAGATATGTATTGAACTGTCGTGGATATTTAGAAAAAGTTTAAACCTTCGAGTTTAAGTAATATGTGAAAGATACTTATGGCTATCATGAAAAAAAATTAGGATGAGTTATTCTATGGGTGAGATATGGTGTTGTAGATATCAACAGTTGCTTTTGATATGTTATTGTTATATGATCAGTTTGCATTCTTGGTAGGAGTTTTAATCATAAATCTCATAAGATTGTTCTCTCCTTTCGTGTGTTATTTTGGGAGCTCATCATCCAATATGTGTTAATTACATCAATATACCTATTGAAGTCATTTTTTTTTAGCTCCACAAATACTAAGTGGGCAAAAGGAGTTAATGCAGTTGTCAAAATATGGTAGTACCATTTATTCTCCTTAGTTGTATCGGTTCAGCTTGTTTGGGAATATAGTTTACCTCTATTGAATATGAGAATTGTTATCAGTGGAGTTTGATCTTGATATCTACATTAACGTAATTGCATTTCCTTCATTAGAAAGTCATCATTTATCCACCTTAAGTAAAGTAGTTGGAATCTTTCTTTTGAGCATTATAATAATTTTGATAAGCCTCTAGTAAGGAATAGTGTAAGCTGCAGATAAGGGATGTAATAAATATGGTGGTTAATGGTTATCAATATGCTCTGTTGTCATCTTGTATATTATCTAAATTTGACTATGGATTACTGGCATCTGTTTTGTTTAGACATTATTGACTTTTTAAGTTATCGTACTAAACAGAAGGAGTTATTCATAATTTGAAAAATCAGATAATGTGTTAGAAATGTCAGGAATCTAGTCAGGTAATTACTTATGGGAAATAAGATAGAATTTCAGAAATAAACTCTTCTTGACATAATGATTAATCAGTAAAGATAAAATTATAATTCCGTTTTTTTTATTTTTTCTTGTTTAGTTAAATCATTCTTATCTACATTAGCCATGAGCTGGTCTTAGATGGAATCTATTGTTCTCTATTGAAATAACCATTAGAAATATCATACCCCTTTAGGAGACAAGCTATGTCTCATATAGAAAGTCGTACCCTTTTGGAGACAGGTTTTGTCTCACTAGTAAGTCAAATCATTTGGAGACAGGCTTTGTCTCATTGGTCGTAGTTGTCCTCCCTCTCTTTTAAGAGACATGCCTTGTCTCATTAGCACCTCCCTCTCAGAGTTACTAATTTCAGAGTCAGTTCTTAGCATAGGAGTATGTTCTTAGCTAGAGAGTCAGTCATTCTTTCAGGAGTCAGTCCTATCATCATAGGGGTTAGATTTTCGTCCAACCTCTCACCAAATCATGTGATTTTATCCGCTCCTGCAAGGTATAGGATGCTGTCCAACCCTTGCAGAGTTGTTATTCTGTCCATTCCCCCCACAAAGCATAGGATGCTTTCCAACCTTTGTGGGATATTCAGGAGTCCGTCCTGCTTTTATGATAATAGGATTCTGTCCTGCTTTTATGATAATAGGATTCTGTCCTCTTATGTCAAAAACAACAAAAACACTTCAAAAATATCTGAAAAACCAAAAATCTCAAATTCTTTATTCATTAAGAGAGTAGTTAGGAAAATCTGTTCCGAACTACGTTGGCTTGATTCATTTCAACATGGTACGTAGTGCAGCTTGGGATTCATATCCCAAGTCCAGCCAAACCTTTAAAAATAAATATTTCAAACATTCCAAAAAATACAAAAATCTTCAAAACCTTTTCAAAAAGATCTTCCCCTAGAGTTAGGAATTTGTCTTAGCTGTTTGGGGTGTTTTAGAGTTAGGAGGTTGTCTTGATTTGTATTGATATGGTGTGTCCTGTCGTGTGAGTGTCCCTAGAGTTAGGAGGCCTCGAGTCGATCGGTTAGACATTTAGTCGAACCGATGGTTAGACTAGGAAGCATATAGTCAGCCCATGGTTTTCTTTAGGATGCACAGCTTAGTTACACATAGGATGTAGGGCCCACCTGCATTAGCTTAAGGCTAATCAACTTGCATTAGTTAGGGCATATAGAGAGTCCTGAAAAGTACAATTCACTTGAATTTAAGCAATCATACAAAAAAGCTATAAAAATCAGTCGAGTCTAGTGGATCGAGTCTAGGATAGCGGTTCTAGATGGTTAGGCATCGTAGTTAGAATAGGTCATCGAACTACGTTGACTCCGATTCTTCCCGAGGCCGGGATACGTAGAGCAGCTGGGATGGACGGCCATCTTGGTCTGAGTCAAGTCCTGCATTAAAGTTTTAGGATTTGTCTTGTCCAGTCATGAGTTGATTTGTATTGTGTGTTTTGCTATGTTTTCTTACTTTCATGTATAGATCATATACCTTTAGATGTAGCATGCATGTGTTTGTACATCAGAATTTAGACACAAATTAGGTATGACACTCATAACCTGGCTATTCTTAGGCGGCACTTATTTCATTTTCTTTTGTGTGCTTATTAATCATCTCCGAGACATGCATGATTAGATAGATGTCTTCTCGGAGATATATGTTCCCATATCACATGACTTTTGCCCAAAACTCTTCAAAATCAATAATAAATGGCATAAGAGACCAGGTGTTTGCACTTGGGCGGATGAGGTGCTCTTTAGACCTTCCAAATTCGTAACCAGGCACGAACATTCTTTTATATCTCTGGTTATCAGTTGCAATAGAGCATAGTATGGGATCCTAGGCCCATTTCCTTGGATGGCGACTCTTCTTTGTTTAAGGTACGCCTCGAATCTGGGCTAGTCCCCGAATCGAGAGGTATCTCCCTTTTTATCGCCACTCATACTGTGAGAGACACTTCTTTCGAGAGTTCCTTGGTAGAGCTCTCCATTCACGTGGATGATCCATAGAGACTAGCGTGTGGGGCTCGTCCTCTGCCTGTCTCGGATCGGGGTCCACAGGCTGGCGACTCTGCTGGGGAAATTCTTTCGAGATATTGCCTAACTCTGTTAAAATGCCATTTGTTACTAACTTTGAAGATTTTTAGGCGAAAATCGTTATAAATGGGAATTCAATCGCTTAGAATCCAGGGGTACCAAATGGTTGTTTAAAACAAGGGATTCACACACTGCACAATATACATCATTTTGTTCTTTATTTTCTTTTATTGATTTTATTATTATCGGCTCCACGGGATAGATACAATGGGTGCCACATGGGATGTCATTACCCTGATGGTGCTGTTGTATCTATTTCCAAGCTATGCACCAGTGCTGCAGTCGTAAACACTCGGTGTACTTGTGTTTATAGCAGCCGGTGAGCAATGAAGCATACTGTATATAACACTCGGTGTACTTGTGTTATATACTTTAAGTGTGGATCATATGCATAGTGCCCGATATATTGAGTCCGGAGCTCTACTTTCATTTTACATATATTATGTACTTGGATATACTTGTTGATTTAGTAAAACCCAATTATGATCAGCAGGTGCTTATATATATATATATATATATATATATATATATATATATATATATATATATATATATATATTGCATTCATATAAGGACGAACATGTGTTGCTGACACATGTTGAAGCCTAGATTTAGGAGCCATGTCCTATCCATAGATTATTGTAGCTCACCTTATGTGGCTACAATGCAGTCCTAGTACACTCACATATCTGTCTTGAGTCAAGTGTCTTGACTCTGCGAGATTATATTTAGGGCTGGTGCCCCTGGTTAGGATATATATGTATATATCTATATTTTGATTATTAGATTAGAGCCTACTCAGTAGTGAGGCTTCCTTATCTAATCAAATCAGCCATATCAGTCAGTTCTTCAGATCTAGACCCGACCAGTGGCTTTTACTTGCCCCTCTCATGGTCGTGGCCTATCTTTTGATCTATTCATTGAGATTTTTATCCATATATCTCTTGATTATAAGATCAGGACCTACTTTCTAGTAGAGATTCCTGGCTTGAATCAATCAGTCGTGTATATTCATCTCTCAGATCTAAACCTGGCTAGTGGCTTCTACTTGTCACACTCATAGCTATGGTTTATTCCTTGACCTAGTGATGATAAATCTTACCTGTTTTTATCCTTCAAATTCAAACCTCATTTATCCATTCTTTTGTTGTATCATAGATTCATATTGTATATGTATTACTTAAATCGTTATTTGTTCTGTCTTAGATATGGTCGATAGCTTGTCTGCTGTCTCTATGACCATGGTCTATCATTATTGATCTTCTTGATCGTACATTTTTGTCGTCCATCTTCCAGATTTAGATCCGGTCTATGATCTACTTTTGTCATTTTGTGACCGTGGTCTCTTCCCTGAGTTTCTGATCATCTTTGATCATCAATGGAACATTTGATGTCGCCAATTATATCCCTCTTGTGATTAATTGCTAAGTTCATCCTTATTCTTTGTTTATTCCAAGTTATTCTCCATTCCCTAATTATCCCATCCTATTCTTTGTGTTTAGGTCAAATCATGTCGAACAATGTGTTTAAAGGCTGGATAAGTGAGACTATTAAGGCTCTTCCGCGAGAATCTTTTGGAAAGGAGTATGGCTGATCGGTTCATCTGTACCTTCAATCATTTGAGTGTATCTGATATAAATTGGAAGTTTCTCCAAGCAGCCGCTGGATTTTGGGATCCTAATCTGCATGTTTTTCGATTTGGATCCTTCGAGCTTTGTCCTATATTCGAAGATTGATGTGCTTTATTAGAACTCCCAACAGAGGGATTTTGGATACGATCTTCGAATATCATATTCTTTGTCCGTAGCTTTGAAGAAGCGGTTAAAGGACAGGAAGATCAAATTGCCTGACATTAAGCCTCTGCCCAATCCGTTGCCGAGATCTTGGAGAGAGGATCAATTCTATGATTATCACCGCAACACGGGCCATATCACTGATAGGTGTTTAGCTTTGAAACACCAAATACAAAATATGATCGATAGGAAGGAGCTGTCAATTGAGTTACCAAATGTAACCAGAAACCCCCTTCCGACACATGCAATGCCACCTCCACCCTCGGTCAATGTCATTTGCGCCGAAGAGTCTATCATTGATCCTGCTTCTTTCATATGCGCAATTGAATCTGAGGGGAATTATGTCTGGAATTTTGAGGAAAAAGATGAATGGACAGAAGCGGAAGAGCCATATGTCTTATCCTGGAATGACCCTGATGTGGCTGGGCCATCAAACCAATCCTACATTTTCCAGTGTGAGGATCAAAAGAAAGAAAGCGAATCTCGGTACGTCCTAAGGGTGAGTAATGATGAGGAAGAAAAGATAAAAACCCCATACATCCTTAAGATAGAAGATGAAGATTTGTTGCTCCTGAATGATCAGTGCGATGAACTCCGTCACGTCACACGTGGTGGACGAGTTTTCAAGCCGGCCGAGCTCAGAGTTGATAATCCTGCTGAGGTTGCAAGAGCAGTTGACAATCAGAAACAGAAGCATAGACTTGATGAAGAAGAAGATAACCTGTTTAATCAGTTAAAGAAAACCCAAGCTAATGTTTCTATTTGGGGCTTAATGATGGCATCCCCGAAACACAGACAGGTTGTGCTTCGTGAACTGAATGTGTCCCAGGTATCAGTTGAGATTACTCCTGACGAGTTGGTCGGTCTGGTGGCCATGACCAAAGCTTCTAAAGCTTTATCTTTCTCAGACGAGGATTTGCCGTCAGAATGAAAAGACCATACTCGTCCTCTCAAAATTACCCTGCTGTGCAACTAGAAAAAAGTTTCTGAAGTGTTGGTAGACAATGGGTCAGCTCTGAACGTATGTCCTTTGAGCATTGCCACTACTCTGGGGTTTGGGCCTGAAGACTTCATACTGTCTGAGCAAGGCATATTGGCATATGATGGGACCCGAAGGGATGTGATTGGAACATTAGCTACTGAGATTGTCATCGGAGGAGAAACCTTTGACATTGAATTTCAGGTGTCGGATATCAAGACTTCCTTTTGTCTCTTGCTTGGTCGACCTTGGCTGCACAAGGTTGGAGTTATCCCTTCTACACTTCATCAAAAACTGAAGTTCATTCGAAACAACCGGGTGATCACAGTCAGGGGAGATCCCGAGCCGGAAGTCGGACAAATATCTCAGGAGTTTGTTACTGAAAACACAAGAGATATTAGTCTGACAGGATTTTCAGTAGAAGTTTCAGCTATTACCATGAAAGAAGCTATGAGTGAAGAAATTATGTTTCTCTCTAGTACCAATACTCGAGTAGTCAAGATGATGGGCCGATTTGGATACATCCCAGGAGCTGGTCTGGGAAAGAATATGCAGGGTCCGACTGAGCGGCCAGAGTTAAAAGCATCTGACGGATTGTTTGGGTTGAGATACAAGCCGACTCGCAAGGAGGTGCAGGAAATGAGAGCTTACATGTTCAAATGGGCCGAATGTCGCCGCAGAGGCTTAGAATTTCCGATGGGACCGTTCAGTATGATCATGAATGGTAGATTTCGAAAAGAGGGAGCTGATTGCCCTTATTACCGTTTCTCTGAGCCATGGTATGACGAGAGCGGGGTAAATTTGCCAGGTCTTGAGATTTTCTTTGCAGATGAGCTGCCAGCAGACTTTTACAGTAAGCAGATTGCAGTAGCAGCAGTGGCAGAGTAGCAAGACTCAGACTGGGTTGAGAACCTTGAATCAGAGCTCCTAGACTCTCTGTTTCAGGTCGAGGCACCAGTCATTTTTATGATTGGAAGAGACGCACCTTTCGTAAACCCAGAAAATTGCATCACCCCGGCCGAGGGACCTTTGGATAACTGGACCTCACAGGTTATACCCCAAATAGTCTTTCAGTATAGTCCAGTCCCTTCAAAAGAGTCAATCGTTTCAAAGTTTGTGTCAGTTTCTGAGTTCGTCCCAGAGTCTATCATTTCTAACTGTTCTTTTGATGCAGGTACTATAGAGGTCGGGTCTACTCATGGAGTGGGTGACGAGTCTGTCCGTGGTGGCGTCAAGTCCGAGTCTGAGGACGTCTTCATTGATTCTTCGTCTGTACATATTTCTGGTTGTGTTGATACTGATGTCGACTTATTTTTTCATCCTGTTTTAGAGTTTGTAATGCCTAATGTGGGCGAGTCATCTGATGTAATCATTGATTCCGATGAAATAAAAGACTTTTTTGCTTATATTCCGGTACTTGTCTCTTCTGCTGATTCTGCTTCTAAACCTGATCAAGTAACTAATAATAACAATCAAGACTCCCCCTCTAATGAGGAAGCCGATGAAACTCCCCTTGAAATCAAGCATATGATTCAACAAGAGGAGAGTCGCCGAGCTAAACCACTTGAAGAAGAAATTGAAACCGTAAATATAGGTGATGAATCCTTAATTCGGGAAATACGAATTGGCAAAATTTTATCTCCTGAGGAGCGCGAAGAATTAATCACCTTGCTAAAAGAGTTTAAGGAGGTTTTTGCTTGGTCTTACGACGACATGCCGGGATTGAGTGAGGACATTGTCCAGCACAAATTACCTCTAATCCCTGGCATCAAGCCGAAGAAGCAAAAACTCTGGAAACTTAACACAGAATTGGAATTGAAAGTTCATGATGAGGTTAAGAAACTGCTCGAAGTGAAATTCATCGAGGTAGTTGAGTACCCTAAATGGCTCGCAAATATTGTATCGGTGCCCAAGAAGGACGGGAAAGTCAGGATGTGTGTTGATTTCAGAGATCTGAACAAGGCAAGTCCGAAAAATGATTTTCCGCTTCCAAACATTGATCTCTTGGTTGATAATACAGCTGGTCATGCACTCTTATCCTTTATGGATGGATTCTCAGGGTATAACCAAATCAAAATGGCGCCTGAGGACATGATGAAGATGGCATATATTACTCAGTGGGGGACATATTGCTACAGAGTGATGTCGTTTGGTCTTAAGAATGCTGGTGCCACCTATCAGAGGGCTGCGCCTACTCTTCTTCATGACATGATTCATAAGGAGGTCGAGGTCTATGTAGATGACATGATTGTCAAAGGCAAAACTCGGCCAGAGCATACAATCGCTTTAAGAAAGTTCTTCGAGCGAATCCGAAAGTTTCAACTTCGCTTGAACCCAAATAAATGTGTATTTGGGGTCACGTCAGGAAAGTTGCTCGGATTCATGGTCAGCGAGAGAGGAATCGAAGTAGACCCTCATAAGATTAAGGCTATCCAAGAAATGCAACCACCAAAGACAGAAAAGCAGATTCGTGGATTCCTTGGCAAAGTGCAATACTTGAGGAGATTCATATCTCATTTAACTATGACGTGTGAACCCATCTTCAAGTTATTGAAAAAGAATTCCTCCAAGAAATGGAATGAAGATTGTCAGGAGGCATTTGAAAAGGTCAAGCAGTGCCTATCCTTGCCTCATGTCCTATCCCCAGTCATTTCTGGTCAACCATTGTTAATGTATTTGTCCATCACGGATACGGCAATGGGTTGTATGCTTGCTTAGCAGGATGCAGGATCTAAGAAAGAAAAGCCCATTTACTACATTAGCAAGAAAATGCTAGAGTATGAAATCAAATACACTATTTTGGAAAAGACGTGTTTAGCATTGGTTTGGGCGACTCAAAGGCTTAGACATTACCTATTGTCGAATAAAATATTTCTGCTCTCACGGATGGATCCGTTGAAGTATTTGTTCGAGAAACCTGCTCTTACAGGAAGAACAGCTAGATGGATGCTATTGTTGTCTGAGTTTGACATCACTTATGTCACTCAAAAATCAATTAAAGGACGGGTCATCGCTGAGCAGTTGGCTGATGCTCCTATTGAGGAGAATGCTTTTCTGAAGGCTGACTTTCCTGATGAAGAGATCATGGACATTAAAGAAGAGACTCCGAGTTCCAAATGGCTTATGTACTTTGACGGAGCTGTCAATAATCATGGTCAAGGAATAGGGGCAGTTTTGGTATCTCCAAAGAAGGAATACATCCCGATATCCATCAAGTTGCAATTCGAATGCACCAATAACATGGCTGAATATGAAGCATGCATCGCAGGGCTTGAGGCAGCTTTGGCTTTGCGAATTCAAGACATCGACGTGTTTGGAGATTCAATCCTGATCATTTGTCAAATAAATAGGGATTGGAAAACAAAGGAGGCGAGGTTGATCTCATATCACACTTATCTTGCATCTCTGGTCGAGAAGTTAAGGAATGTCACCTTTACTCATCTGTCGAGAACAAGGAATCACTTTGCTGATGCTCTGGCTACTTTGGCTTCGATGTTGGATATTTCTGCTACAATGGAGGTTCAACCTTTGGCTGTGAGGTTGCAATGGGCTCCAGCTCATGTGAATGCCATAGAGATATCTGCTAGATGTCCGGATGGAAAACCATGGTATACAGACATTCGGAATCTCATTTCAGGCAAGGGGCATCCGCTTGAGGCTTCCAGCAAAGTGAGGAAAACTTTTCAGAGGTTCGCAGCCAATTTCATCATTTGTGGTGAAGAATTGTACAGAAGGTCGTTTGATGGGATACAGCTTCTGTGTGTTGATGAAGATCAGGCTGCAGAGCTCATAGAGCAAACACATGAAGGTGTTTGTGGTCCTCACATGAATGGTAAAATGTTGTCAAGGAAGATCCTTAGACTTGGATTCTATTGACCCACCATGGAAGCAGACTACTTCGCATTCATGAAGAAATGTCATAAATGCCAAGTCTATGCTAATCTTATTCATGTGCCTCCGTCAGAGTTGCACTCTATGACCTCACCATGGCCATTCTCAGTATGGGGGATCGATATCATTGGCAAAGTCTATCCCAAATCGTCAACTGGACACGAATACATCTTGGTGGCCATTGACTATTTCACGAAATGGATAGAAGCTGCTTCGTATGCTTCTATAACTTCCAATACAGTTGCGAAGTTCATCCGTGTGAATATCATTTGCAGATATGGAGTACCTCATGAATTGATTTCTGATAATGGATCTCACTTCAAAAAAGAGGTAGTGCACCTGTGCGAAGAGTTCAAAATCAAGCATCATAAGTCATCTCCTTACAGACCGCAGACCAACGGTGCTGTAGAGGCAGTGAATAAGAACATCAAGGTCATAATCAGTAAGATGACCGAGACTTATAAGGACTGGTAGAACAAGCTTCCTTTTGCTTTGTGGGCTTACAGAACATCGATCAGATCCTCTACAGGTGTAACTCCGTACTCACTAGTGTATGGAATGGAGCAGTCCTCCCTGTTGAGCTGAGAATCCCATCTTTAAAAGTTATGATGGAAGCAAATCTGCCAAAGTCTGAGTGGGCAAAAGCCATACATCAAGAATTGCAGATGATAGATGAAAAGAGGCTGAGAGCTTTATATCACATCCAAGGGTATCAGAGAAGAATTGAAAGGGCATTCAACAAGAAAGTCAAGGTCCGAGAGTTGAAGCCAGGAGATCTCGTCTTGAAGTCTTACCGGGCACCGGTGTTTGATCCCAGAGGGAAGTTCAGGCCAAATTGGTTTGGTCCTTATATTGTTGATGAAGTCCTGCCTGAAAAAGCCGTAAGACTCCTCAATGAAAACGGAGAAAAATTAACAGAACCTACAAACCTGGACCAACTAAAGAAGTATTATGCTTAGATACACCAGGAGGCCGTCTTTGGTCGATCAGAGCTTAAAAGCCAACAACCTCAAAGTCAAAAATCATTTGCAAACACTTTGAGCCCAAAAACAAAAACAGTCTTTCTTTGATAAACTCAAACCAGGGGCATCTTTTATGACTTGCGTCATAAAAGATATTGAGCCTGAACTACGTCATGACCTGATCCCTCTCTACAGGGTATGTAGGTAGCCTGATCAATTCAGGTTCGGTCAAATCCTTCAAACCTTTCAAATCCTTAAAAAAAGGAAAGAAAGAACAAAATAAATAATTTTTAAAACCCAAATGGGCGAACTACGCAGACCTGATTCCCATTTCTTTGGAAATACGTAGGCAGTCTGGAGGGCCAGATTCGGTCAAATACATGAAAACTCACCAATGTGTAACCTGTTTGAACCCAAGCCTACCTAAAAGTCCTTCTGGTGTACTTAGGCCCAGGTTTGTAGAAAAAACAGAAAGAAAAGAAAAAAATTATGGAGTCTTAGACCTGCTAGACTGAAAACCCGTAAGGGTGGTCTAGGTAAAAGTTAGGGTCATTCGCCCGCTAAGCTGAAAACCCGAAAGGGCGGCTTAGGCAAAAATTAGGGTGCTAAACCTGCTGGAGGGAAAATCTGCAAGGGCAGACAGTCCAGGCAAAAATTAAGGCATGCGGTCCGCCAAATCGAAAACCTGAAAAGGCGATTTGGTCATGGCAGTGACTTCATAAAGGACAAAACCTCTGAAAGCCAGCAAGACTTTCATTTCTTCGGCGGCACTACTCCAAAGTCTGAGTAAGCACCAACAGAGATTCTTCTGACACTCTCAAGGCTAAGGGGGTTAAGACTAAGTAATCCAAAGGGATAGTAACCATGATGGAAATACCGAAAAAATGAATGAAACACCTTTAAATGCGGTTTTCAAAAGAATCTTAAAAGTGGTAGACTGTACCATTTTAAAACACTTATCGGACTAAGAAGCAGATTCAGTCTCTTTTAGAGTTTAAGTCATTGTGCTTGTCGAAGTCCTCGTTTGCTGATTGTCCAAGTCTTTTCTATGTCAAGTCAAGGTCAAACTCCAAAGTCCTGTGTAGTTAGTATCCCTCCCAAGGCTGGGGTGATAAAAAAAAATTATAAGGTTGTGTCTCCTCAAAGGTAATGCACAACAGAGTGAAGTTCAAAAGATGGTAGATTCTCAAGTTCATATGGCGAACTTTCAAGCCATAATGGAATGGCAGAGATCATCGGAAATGAAAGATGGTTGTCGGGCAGATACAGTCTGTTGTAAACCTGAAAGCTTTGTAACCTCAAGTATTCAATGAAATGAAAATTTTTAACCATTTCCCTGTGTTTTGCTCTCTCATGAATCTGTCATGGAAGTAAAATTATACTAGGGGCATCTTTTATGCCCTGAACAATCAGGTCATAAAAGATATTGATTAAATAACGATGATTTATATGGCTATTCTCATCAATTGAAGATAAGAGGAGCTTGAACATTCTCCAGCCAAATGCTTTTCAGCAAAGTCAATGCTTGTGAAATTTAATTTTCTTCAAAACAGTTTTCAAAATAAACCTTAATTTGTAGTTCTATTTTTGAAAATGGAAGAGGGCTTACCCAAAATTCTTTCAGGTCTTTCGAGTTTTGTTCTCAACAGAGAACGCGAGCTCTTTATTTCTCTCGGCAAGAGATGATCAATCAATCCCCCTTTTAAGTCGGTCAAAATCTTTTTCTGATTTTGAATCCAATTCAGTTTCTTTAATCATTCAACATTTGCTTTCTACAGCATCTGTCCTCACTTCGCCTTTAAAGGCATTCAAGTCCATTTTCACATGGCATTCTAAGTCCGTTTTCACACGGCATTCAAGTCATTCAAGTCCGTTTTCACACGGCATTCCAAGTCCATTTTCACATGGCATTCTAAGTCTGTTTTCACACGGCATTCAAGTCATTCAAGTCCATTTTCACACGGCATTCCAAGTCCATTTTCACATGGCATTCTAAGTCTATTTTCATACGACATTCAAGTCATTCAAGTCCGTTTTCACACGGCATTCCAAGTCCATTTTCACATGGTATTCTAAGTCCGTTTTCACACAGCATTCAAGTCCGTTTTCACACGGCATTCCAAGTCCATTTTCACATGGCATTCTAAGTCCGTTTTCACACGGCATTCAAGACATTCCAAGTCCATTTTCACATGGCATTCTAAGTCCGTTTTCACACGGCATTCAAGTTATTCAAGTCTGTTTTCACACGGCATTCCAAGTCCATTTTCACATGGCATTCTAAGTCTGTTTTCACACGGCATTCAAGTCCTTCTAAGTCCATTTTCACATGGCATTCTAAGTCCGTTTTCACACGGCATTTAAGTCCTTTTCTACACGGCATTCATATCCATTTTTTCTCCAAATTTCAAGATCATTTACAATCAAATCTATCATTTAATGTTTTGCAAGAGAGGCTATCTCGTCCATATATCCATTTCTGAGTTACGAGTTGGAGAGAGGCTATTTCACCAGCGTTTGCAGAGTTAGAGTCTGGTGAAAGGTTATTTCACTGTGTTATCTTTGTGAATATCATTTTCAAAAACAAAAATCAAAATTTGATTTGTTTCTTTCTTGGGCCAGTCAAAATGTGTTGTCTGTTCAGCTTTGACATTCGCGTGACAAGCACGCTCTGCCAAAGAGGGGCATCTGTAGACACCCCATTTTTACCGTACCCTAAACCTCCCTTGTTTGAATAAAAACTCATCAAATCAGTGAGGTAGGACCCCAAACTTCACCCTAAGCTAGGTTAAGGCCTCAGCTAGGTCCCTGTAAAATTTCGTCGAAATCCGAGCGCGCTTGCCTAGCGAACGAGCCAAAGAAGTGTCGTGGTGCAAGTTCAGAAGGGGGTGAGTTTATCCTGAGAGGGGGGGCGAATTTATCCTAGAAATGTGCGATTTTCATCCGAATGAGACACGATTCCGCGGCGCGCCTCATCAAAAATCGCGCAACCGCGCGCTCATCAACTTAGAGTGCCGATATCAATTTTTCGGTTTGCCTATAAATGGCAAATTACGCTCATTTTTCAGGGATCTAAGCTTTTTCCCAAATTTTTAGAGAGAGAGAGAGAGTGAGAGAAAACAAGAGTTTAAGAGAGACAAAGTAGATCTCAAACCCCAATCCATCTTCTCCGGTGAGGTTTACAAGAGCTCCAATCAATTTTCGACCGTCCCCCTCCTTTCATGTCTGCTATCCATATAACTTCTGATTTTGCACCTTATTTTGAACCTTTTCCTGGATCCTCCCTTCAAAACCTTAATTCGAGTTTTAAAACATAGTTTTTCCCAAAACCTAAACCTTAGCAGAACAATAGCTTGTCTGATCTGTTTGTCTTTGCCTCATGATCGTTGATTCCTCCTTGAACTACTTTCAAACTCTAGATTTGTTATTTTCCCAGCTCTTTCGAAATCTTAGATCTCTACTCAAAACTTCAGATCCACATCATCTTACATTGATCTGCACTTCTGGTTTAATTTTGACCTAATTTCATCTGAAGTTTGAAGAGGATTTTTAGATTCATAAGCTTAATTCATCAATTTTATGCAAGTTAAGGGTCTCGGATTGAAGAAGCTATACATCTTTGGAGTGATTTTTCATCAATCTCGTTCGCAAAAAGGTATTCTCTAATTTTATTTTATTTTTATATATACTTTGTTGTCTCTGTTTGTATTGCCTGGAATTAGGATCTGTGGATGAATGAATCGGACTTCTTTTTTTTTTAGTTTTATCAATGAAATGAATGGATAAATGTTTTAAAACGTGAAAAATGATACAAAGGATGTAAAAAAAGAGAAGAAAAAGAAAAAAATATGAAAAAGGGGAAAATTCACAGAGAGAGATTTTCCCCAAATTACAAACCCTAGCTCCCATTCCTCTTCTTCTCCTGCCAATCTACCTTCTACGGCAAGCATAAGTTCCGATCAGTGCATCTCTTTTCTTTAATTCACCACAGATCTGTTGTTTTCTCTTTCTTTATACATAAAACCCTAAGTTTCACCTCTTTCTTTTCCAATCATGTTTTTTCGGTAGATCTCCGGCCGACTAGCTCCATTTTTCCGGCAAGCTTTGTTTCATTTTGTTTTTTTTCCTCCATGTTGCTGCCTTAATGTCCTTCCCTTTTGTTTGCAAATCATACTTTTCTTGATAAAATTCTAGCATTTCTAAATAAAAACTTGAGATTTCCTCATCTCACATCTCAGATCTGAGTTTTCTCTTAGCCTTTTAAAGTTTTAAATCAGAAAGTTAAAACAGTGATTTTACTGATCTACAAATACCTTCGAAAAGGGAGAATACAAGGTCTGTGGATTTATGTACGTGATTCCCTTCTAAAGTTGAGATCTTTTTAAGGTAATCCTATATAATTTTCTTTGTTGGCTTAATTTGTGAATAAATAAGCAAGTTACTTGGTTTCAATTGACATGTGTTTGGAACTTTTAGCTCAAAATGATTAATCCATGTTTTATATTGAAGCAGATTTGTAGTTTTGAGCGCAAATGATAGGAATCATATTAGAATTTATTATAAAAAGATTCAATGGCTTGTATACTATTTGGAAAAAGATCTGAAAGAGATGAAATATCATAAGAAATGCTCCATAAGTATATATTCTTAGTTGAACGTTATAAATTTTGGAAGTGACATGAGGTTTTATCTTTGACTAGATCCCTGCCCAATCACCTTGAAATTTGTTACTTTTGAATTGGTTTGGGCGTCGTCTTTTTTTTTTTTACATTTTTGAAATATTCATTAAGTATGATTATAAATTGGAATGTAGGAATGACTGAAATTATTTGTTCTTATAGTGTTTTAAAAGACAACTAGACTGACTCATTAAACATTAAGTTAAACATGAAATTGCTTATGAAAATTAAAGGGTTTGATACTTCTAAAAAGATTTGTTTATTGTCATGTGTTGATTTAAAATTATTCTACTACTGGTATGCAACATAAGATTATCCTTGATTTTCTGTTAGTCCAAGTAATGGTGTCTTAAAATTATATTAGTTATTCAAGCTAAATGATCCTGTTCTTCTCTTATTTGGTTAGATACTTATGTATACAATTGCTTTGATAGTTAATCCTTATTATTCAGGGTTATAAGATATTTCATTTATTATTTGTGCATGTAAGGAATGATATCATTCATTTCTTCACCACCAGGTCTGCCCATTTTCTTTATCAGCCACCACTTTATTTTGGATTCCTAAACCTATAGCCACAGCCCCTGAGATCCATCCATGTCTTAATCATCATGTGTACTGTGTTGGGTCCAACATCAGTGCAGTTTTGTCTTTATGTGCATGTATATGCTCAGTTTGGCCTTTATGTTTATAGATATGTTCAGTTTTGCCTATAGATTTATTTGTTTGTTTAGTGCAAGTCCATTTTAGTTCAGTCATTTCGTTTTTTTTTTTTTAAACATGTTTAGACTAACATGTCTTTATATTCATCTATATGTATAGTGCATGTTTTGGTTCAAACATAGAGGTGAATAAGCAGGGATGTGTACATAGATATGTATTGAACTATCGTGGATATTTAGAAAAAGTTTAAACCTTTGAGTTTAAGTAATATGTGAAAGATACTTATGGCTATCATGAAAGAAAAATTAGGATGAGTTATTCTATGCGTGAGATATGGTGTTGTAGATATCAATAGTTGCTTTTGATATGTTATTGTAATATGATCAGTTTGCATTCTTGGTAGGAGTTTTAATCATAAATCTCATAAGATTGTTCTCTCCTTTCGTGTGTTATTTTGGGAGCTCATTATCCAATATGTGTTAATTACATCAATATACCTATTGAAGTCATTTTTTTTTAGCTCCACAAATACTAAGTGGGCAAAAGGAGTTAATGCAGTTACCAAAATATGGTAGTACCATTTATTCTCCTTAGTTGTATCGGTTCAGCTTGTTTAGGAATATAGCTTACCTCTATTGAATATGAGAATTGTTATCAGTGGAGTCTGATCTTGATATCTACATTAACGTAATTGCATTTCCTTCATTAGAAAGTCATCATTTATCCACCTTAAGTAAAGTTGCTGGAATCTTTCTTTTGAGCATTATAATAATTTTGATAAGCCTCTAGTAAGGAATAGTGTAAGCTGCAGATAAGGGATGTAATAAATATGGTGGCTAATGGTTATCAATATGCTCTGTTGCCATCTTGTATATTATCTAAATTTGACTATGGATTACTGGCATCTGTTTTGTTTTGACATTATTGACTTTTTAAGTTATGGTACCTAAACAGAAGGAGTTATTCATAATTTGAAAAATCCGATAATGTGTTAGAAATGTCAGGAATCTAGTCAGGTAATTACTTATGGGAAATAAGATAGAATTTCAGAAATAAACTCTTCTTGACATAATGATTAATCAGTAAAGATAAAATTATAATTCCATTTTTTTTATTTTTTCTTGTTTAGTTAAATCATTCTTATCTACATTAGCCATGAGCTGGTCTTAGATGGAATCTATTGTTCTCTATTGAAATAACCATTAGAAATATCATACCCCTTTAGGAGACAAGCTATGTCTCATATAGAAAGTCGTACCCTTTTGGAGACAGGTTTTGTCTCACTAGTAAGTCAAATCATTTGGAGGCAGGCTTTGTCTCATTGGTCGTAGTTGTCCTCCCTCTTTTTTAAGAGACATGCCTTGTCTCATTAGCACCTCCCTCTCAGAGTTACTAATTTCAGAGTCAGTTCTTAGCATAGGAGTATGTCCTTAGCTAGAGAGTCAGTCATTCTTTCAGGAGTCAGTCCTATCATCATAGGGGTTAGATTTTCGTCCAACCTCTCACCAAATCATGTGATTTTATCCGCTCCTACAAGGTATAGGATGCTGTCCAACCCTTGCAGAGTTGTTATTCTGTCCATTCCCCCCACAAAGCATAGGATATTGTCCAACCTTTGTGGGATATTCAGGAGTTCGTCCTCCCTTTATGATAATAGGATTCTGTCCTCTTATGTCAAAAACACTTCAA
This sequence comes from Tasmannia lanceolata, assembly GCF_043159265.1. Lineage (NCBI taxonomy): Eukaryota > Viridiplantae > Streptophyta > Magnoliopsida > Canellales > Winteraceae > Tasmannia > Tasmannia lanceolata. The sequence goes on along the minus strand of NW_027518689.1, from coordinate 23,736,047 downwards.
AAATATCTGAAAAACCAAAAATCTCAAATTCTTTAGTCATTAAGAGAGTAGTTAGGAAAATCTTTTCCGAACTACGTTGGCTTGATCCCTTTCAACAGGGTACGTAGTGCAGCTTGGGATTCATATCCCAAGTCCAGCCAAACCTTTAAAAATAAATATTTCAAACATTCCCAAAAATACAAAAATCTTCAAAACCTTTTCAAAAAGATCTTCCCCTAGAGTTAGGAGTTTGTCTAGCTGTTTGGGGTGTTTTAGAGTTAGGAGGCTATCCTGATTTGTATTGATATGGTGTGTCATGTCGTGTGAGTGTCCCTAGAGTTAGGAGGCCTCGAGTCGATCGGTTAGACATTTAGTCGAACCGATGGTTAGACTAGGAAGCATATAGTCAGCCCATGGTTTTCTTTAGGATGCACAGCTTAGTTACACATAGGATGTAGGGCCCACCTGCATTAGCTTAAGGCTAATCAACTTGCATTAGTTATGGCATATAGAGAGTCCTGAAAATTACAATTCACTTGAATTTAAGCAATCATGCAAAAAAGCTTTAAAAATCAGTCGAGTCTAGTGGATCGAGTCTAGGATAGCGGTTCTAGATGGTTAGGGATCGTAGTTAGAATAGGTCATCGAACTACGTTGACTCCGATTCTTTCCGATGCCGGGATACGTAGAGCAGCGGGATGGACGGCCATCTTGGTCCGAGTCAAGTCCTGCATTAAAGTTTTAGGATTTGTCTTGTCCAGTCATGAGTTGATTTGTATTGTGTGTTTTGCTATGTTTTCTTACTTTCATGTACAGATCCTATTACTTTAGCTGTAGCATGCATGTGTTTGTACACCAGAATTTAAACACAAATTAGGTATGACACTCATAACCTAGCTATTCTTAGGCGGCACTTATTTCATTTTCTTTTGCGTGCTTATTAATCATCTCCGAGACATGCATGATTACATAGACGTCTTCTCGGAGATATATATTCCCATCTCACATTACTTTTGCCCAAAACTCTTCAAAATCAATAATAAATGGCATAAGAGACCAGGTGTTTGCACTTGGGCGGATGAAGTGCTCTTTAGACCTTCCAAATTCGTAACCAGACACGAACCTTCTTTTATATCTCTGGTTATCCGTTGCAACAGAGCATAGTATGGGATCCTGGGCCCATTTTCTTGGATGACGACTCTTCTTTGTTTAAGGTACGCCTCGAATCTGGGCTAGTCCCCGAATCGAGAGGTATCTCCTTTTTTATCGCCACTCATACTGTGAGAGGCACTTCTTTCGAGAGTTCCTTGGTAGAGCTCTCCATTCACGTGGATGATCCATAAAGACTAGCATGTGAGGCTCGTCATCCGCCTCTCTCGGATCAGGGTCCACAATCCCAAATACTTGAAAACCCCCTTCCAAAACTCTAGTATCCTCGGCCAATTTTCAGGGACTTGATAAGCCCATTCGGAAATTGGTAACCCCATTTTGACACTTGATAACCCCAATCCTAGAGACTTAAAAACCCCCTTCCAAAACTCCAGTACCTGTAGACACCCCCATTTTGCTCCGCTTTAATCAATAAAGAAGTTAGTATTTTTCTATCGGTTTTCCAGTGTTTTCTATTTTCGGGTCCGTTTCTTACATTATCTCAATCTTTTCGATCATTTCTACCGTGTTTTCCATCTTTTCCAGCAAGTGTTGAGAAATAGTGTTTATAAAATTCCTAATGAGAGGAGTTTGTACGAATTTCGTGGTCTTACAATTGTGATGTTGGGTGCACAACCGGCCTATCAAGTGAACGATTTGGATTACCTTACGGAGGAGTACAATTAATTTAATTGTGGCCCCTTTGAAACGGATGATTTAGATCAACCCATAAAAGCCGAGTTGTAGGCCCTACCAATGGAAATAATATTTTGGGATATAACCTTTTTGGACCCATTATTTGGACAGTTCGGATCAGCAGATGGAAATTGTATAAAGGTCAAGGTTAATTGTCATTGTGGCCCAATGAAGTGAACGGTTCGGATAAGTTTTGGGAATAATTTGAGAAGCGTAGCTCATTTACCCCAGAAGCCACTAAAATATACAAATTGGATCATTCCATGGATAAGAGGGACGACCACGTATGTGTAACCCAACAAATGGACGACTTGGATCATCTCTTAAATAAAGAAAGTAGGGCCCACTATTGCCAAAGTGGGAAGATATGGACGTTTATACAATTATGGGTTTTGGTCAAAACAGTTGGGCCCATCCAAGGTCATTCCAAAATTAGTATCAAGAGGATGAGTGTCTTTGCCAAAGATAGAGATCATTGAAGCAGTAACTTCCCCAACATGGCAGCAGCTATCTTTGATATATATATATATATATATATATATATATATATATATATATATATATATATATATAATAGCAATTGTGATGTCCACCGATTAAAAAAGAAAAAAAGGCAAGCAAGTGATGATCCGTTTGGAATCTTTCTATATTCAAATTGCCACACGGATGGAGATTGTATGGTTAATTGAATGGCTGGAAAAGAAAAAAAAAACAGCAACCCAACACTCTTTCTTTATTTTCATACGCTTGTTACTCTCTTTAGCACCCATGAGAAAAGATATAAAAAATTAAAAAAAAAAAAAACACAGAAGAGGAAGATTTGGAAAAATTGGGCCGAGCTCACTCTCTCTTGTCCCTCTCACAATATAAAAAAAAAGAAGACAAAACAAGGTGGTGAATCGGTGGTCTTTGGAGAGGGCAGATCGCACATTCTCTTCCGGGCAGTGGCGGTTTGGATTTTTATTTCAAAAAAAAAAAAAAAAACAGAGCATTCTCTTCTTCTCTAAAGGTCTCTCTCATATCTCAAGGTCCCTCTCGATCTCTCTGAGGTATCCCCATAATCCCATGTTCTCCATCTCTCAAAGCAGAATCTCAAGATTTATATTTCAAAAAAAAGAGAAAAACAGAGCATCTCACTCTCACCCTCTCAAGCTATCACTCTCACCCTCTCTAGCTCTCACTCTTTCCCTCAAACTCTCACTCTCACCCTCTCTAGCCCATTAAAGAAAAAACAGAGCATCTCACTCTCATTATCTCAAGCTCTCAATCTCACTCGCTCAACAGCAACCTCTCACCCTCTCAAGCTCTCATATCACATCCCTCTCTATATCCACATCTATACCTCTTTCTCTCGCTTCCTCGCCCAACAGCTCTCGTTCGTTCTCTCGCTCAACAGTAGTTCTCTCAAGTTCTCATCTCTTTTGTTGGAATAGCAAGCCATCTCCACCTCCCCAAGCCTCTCTCTCTCTCTCTCTCTCTCTCTCTCTCTCTCTCTCTCTCTCTCTCCGCGGTGGTGAAAAACAAAGAAAAAACGGAATCGGATTGCACATCGGCGAACTTTCTCGGATTTTAGGCTCTTGGATTCAGCAAGGATCTCGATTAAAGGTAGGTTCTTTCTTCTCAGATATTTCTAGAATTATTCTATGTTTTTTTACATATTTTTGCATGGTTTTAGCATTTAAGCTTATTTAATTCAATATTATATGAGTTCGCTCAAATTCGTGTTTTACATGAGTGTTTCAAATCCGATTCGTCTCAAAATTTAATACATTGATCTATTTAAATAGGCTAAAAGAACTATCGGATCGGATCGGATGTTGGATCAAAGAATTTTCAGAATTTGAGTAAAGATTGAAATTTAATTTGAATTAATGACCGAGATATTAAAAAATTGGAAAAAATAGCTATCTTAGGATGATCTATTTCTTGGGATATTAAAAAAAATTTATGTTCATCACATCAGAACAATGTTAAAGGACATTTTCCAAAGTCGCAATTTCCTCAAAAATCATGTTTAAAAAATAGAAAACTCTTAAAAAACATCTTTTTGAAGAAGAAAAAATGGAAAATATACCAAATAAGTTCTAAAATTAATGAAATTATGTGGAAAAATAATATGATACGGATATATTCTGTCATGAATTTTTAATGATTTTAGAATTTTATTTGGTATATTGTTTGATATTTTCTTTGGAAACAACCAGATTTTGTGAGGTTTTTTATTAATATCAAATCATAGTTAAAATTTTCAAACTTTTTAGAGTAGTCTTATATTAAAAATATCATGTTGCTGTAAAATTTTCAATTGATTTGGAATTTGTTTCCTAGGGGATGTTGTGTAAATTCATATCTGGTCTGAATCTTTAAAAATCCGAAATTGATAGTAACTCATATCTAAACTTCATGGAAATTTCACAGTGTACTATATCCACTCATATCTTGTTACTGTAGAAATTTCAATGAATTTAGATTTCTATTTCTAAGGGTTTCTTTGCAATTTTAACAATCTGGTCTCATTGTTATTAAATCAAAAATTAATAGGAGCTTAATATAAAAATCTATGAAATTTTTCCAGTAAGCTATATTCATTCATATCTTGTTACTGTAGAAATTTTAATTTATTTCGAATTTATTTGCAATGAGTTCATTTGTAAAATCATTCATGTGATCTGAAATTGATAAAATCTATTAAAAATTGAAATTAACCAAAATCATTATGAAAACTTCCATGGAACCTTAAATTTCTGTCACGTATTCATTCCTTAAGCTGCTGAAACAGAAATCTTAGGAGTCTTAGATTTTCTTTGTAAAATGGTCCTGCTAGGATAATTTAGATGTCGAGATCGCATCCATAATCGTATCCCAATTGCGATTGATCCTTGACAATTTGAGTATTTAAATTATAGCATCTTATTGGCTCCGAGGTCTACTGTCCACGGAAATCCTGAGAAATATGCCAGGCAATAAGGTGCTATAACTTAAGTATTAAATTGTGCAATGGAAGAGCGTACGATTCCCTTCCATGGATGCAATTCGAGGCCGAAATTTGTGAACCATAGAGCTTTGGTATTCCTTAAATGTTTAGGAATCGAAAATTCTTGAAGTCGGAAATCATCAACTTCAACAAATTGAATCAATTTACCTCATGTCTTTGGAACCGTTGGATTACGGCTTCCCATCGTAGGAACCATTAGAGCCCCATTTTAGGAACCCTTACGTCATGTCGTGTCCTAAGTTTTAAGGAGTCCTAGAGTTAGGAGTCCAGCCTCATCACGGGCGTTTGCTATGGATAGCAACCGGGCCATAGATCTAGTTACACTAGTCACCCAAATTTTTCCTAGGACAAGCCTAGTTACCTAGGATGTAGGTTAACCTGCATTAGTCTAAGGGACAACTTGTACTTAGATAGGATCATATAGCATCTTAGATGAAGTCCTAAGATAATAAAATCTTCAACTTGAATTAAATAACTTCTCTTAAAACTGTTGAAACAGTCAATCCAGTCTAGATTGGTGTCCTAGATAAGTTAGGCATAAGTAGCTTAGTTCAGGTGCACCGAACTACGTCGACTCTGATCCCAGTGAGGCTTGGGTACGTAGGCAGCTTGGATGCTTGATGGCATACCAATCACGAGTCGGCTCCACACATAAGTGGAATTTTGTACATTAATCCTTAAATTAAAAGTAATTAAATCACTTAGGACTTTCCATGAAATTAGAAGTTTAGGAGAACTTTCACTTAGATTGAATTCAAACAAATTAAGAAAATCAAGATACACATTTAGGAATTACATTGAAATTAGATCTTAGGATGCATGTCACATAATTCGCACATTAATATAGAGTTAAATGAGCCATTTAAAAGAAATTCGAAAGAGTTAACTTTTGGAATTGAAGACCGATTATCGGGCAGGAATGGTGCATGTGGTGGTAACTCCCCATACCTTTCATTCTCGTATCCAGGTAACGAGTCTAGATTTCTGGTCAATTATGGGTCCTAGATCCCTCATCTAGGTGGCAACTCTGTCACTCTCTTTTGCGTGGAATTCGGATTGCCTTAGTGATCCCAAGTTCACGAAAAAGATGAATTAAATCACACCTTGTTAGGCTCGGCGGCTTACCCCTACCCTTATGGGTACTGGGTTGCACGTTTGTTTGCACCCTATGGCTTGGTTGCTGCCTGCTTGGTTGGGTAATTAAAATCAATAATAAAAAGCACACGCCATTCGCGTGGGTACGAGAGACCAAGAGAGAGCGTGGCGGCGCGCCCCACCACCCTCTCACGGGATCGGGTCCCACAGTACCCTCGGCCAATTTTCAAGGACTTGATAAGCCCATTCAGAAATTGATAACCCCATTTTTTATACTAGATAACCCCAATCCCAGAGACTTGAAAACCCCCTTCCAAAACTCTAGTACCCTTGGCCAATTTTTACGGACTTGATCACCCCATTCAGAAATTGGTGACCCCATTTTTTATACTAGATAACCCCAATCCTAGATACTTGAAAACCCTCTTCCAAAACTCCAATACCCTCGGCTAATTTTCAAGCACTTGATAAGCCCATTCGAAAATTGGTAACTTTACTTTTGAGAGTTACTAACCCCCTTCCAGAGAGTTGATAAACCCCTTCTGCTACAAAACCCCCTGCCTATAGAAACCCTTCTAATGGCATTATAATTCTGCTAATGATAGAAATAACAAAAGAAATTGATGTTGTTTTCATTACATGTGCTTCATGTATTACATCCCAATTTGTGTATTACAAAAAAAAAAATTAAGTAAATCAAAAAATGTGTAGCCATCCATTCATGTATTACATCAACTTTTTCTTATACAACCACTTGTCTTCCAAAAAAGTGAGTGAAGCCATCCATGCATTATCTCCAGAACTCACCCTAAAAAACAAATCGCTTAAACCCTAAATAAGATAAATCAGAAATAGAGGAATTAAAAATAGTGCAAAACCCTAAAAAAAGAAAGAAAAACAAACCTAAATACAAAGGGGTAGATGGTAAGAACTGAACATTTAAGTTTTCAAGATTTGCCAGCAACAATGGTGGCTGAACAAGGAGGAAGATGACTAGTAGGGTAAAAAGTCAAAAAGGTGATAATGGAAAAGAAGAAGAAGAGGGAAGAAGGAGAAAACAAGGTCAAAACATGTTGTAAAAGCCAAAGGGTATTTTCGTCCAGCTTTTACTAACAAGACCTCTTTTGTCGCCCGTTGATAATTTTTGAAAAGCATGGGTCCTGTTGATAATTTTGCCTAATGTTTGTCCCCCATTGGTAATTGGTCCTTATTTTTTCCCTGATTTGCATCATCTCCTAGGCGTACAGCATACATCCTTCTCTCTCCACGCGTACACTTCTCTCTTTCTCCCCCCTCCATATGTATGCCAGTTCAAGAACCATCTCCACGTTTCACCTCTTTCAACATCTCTCTCTCTCTCTCTCTCTCTCTCTCTCTCCTCTTTCAACACCTCCTGTATTTTTTTCCAGTAAATCTTTCAAGCCGACGTCGATTCTCCAATTTCCAGCCATCACAGCTTATCTTTGCTTACAGTTCTTATATTTGCTTGTGATGTTTTTTTTTAATCTTTTTAGAAGGGGTTTTGAAGACTATCGAGAGAGACAAACACATATTTCATGGGTTCGAGATGAAAGAGATGTTGACGTTGTTTACGAAGGTTGGTAATGGAGGGATCCAGTTCTTGCCATAGATACACATGCCTATTGCATAAAGCTAGGGTTTGAGGGGTGAGTCTTCTAAGATTTTTGTATTTTGGGAGTTTCTTATATGGGTTTGGTTTATTGCTGAATCTGCTTTTTTTTTTCTTTTTTGGAAGGCAGGCAAAGGAAAATAGTGAGAACAGAGGTAGGTTTTTCCAGTATTTGTTTTAGGTCCTTTTGGGTCTTTTCCTCTCCGAGTACACCTTTTCTCTCCATTTTCTAACCCTAAACCAACAACTCTCTATTCGTTGATATCATCAATATCTCAATTTTTTATACTTTGCTAAGTTTGTGTTGGTACAACTACTAAATTAATAGTGAAATTAGACTTAATACAAATTTCTCTATTACCTATCCTCTGTAGAAAGTGAAGTATTGATTGAATCTAGATGTTATCATATTTTTTCATTTTTCATTTTTTTTGCTTTTGTTCTCTCTCGAAGTTGTTTTCTTTCTCTATTTCATTCCATCCAAGCTTCATTCCTTTGACAGTTTTTTCTGATTCCATGTGGAGTAGGTATTGTGGGTTCAGTTTTTTTTTCAATCATCTAGCATATGGCTGAAATTTATTGGTTTCTTGAATGAGATACTGGATGGGGACTCCATGTTATTTTCTGCCATATTCTTACAAAAGTGCCCATCTTGCAATATCTCCAATGGCTTCCAAAATAGGGTTTCGTTTCCAACATCAATGTTTAAAATGATTGGTTTCTTGAATAAGATACTGGATGGGGACTCAATGTTATTTCAGCCAGATTCTTGCAATAGTCTTTTAGTTTTTGAACATTTCATTGGAATGAAATCATGAGCTGGTGGTGGGCTATGATCTTGATGATTTTCCATACAGATAACTTTGGACCAGTCAACTCATGCAACAAGCTGAGCCACGGGAAGGTTCAGCTCAGCGTTCAAATAATTTGTTGGAGCCCTAGTCACTGAGATGCATTGGACAATAAGTTCATCAGGAATCTTCTAAAGAAAAAGAAAAAGGATATTGCTTACAGTGATATAATTATTTTAACAAGATAAGTTATGTAGGCCCTGTTTGTTCTGGAATTTTTTGAATCCAAAACTGATTATTAGACTCAAAATTAAATGCAGTTTTGGGTCTAATAATCCATTTTAGACTACCGCTTCTCAAAATCTAAAACAAACAAGGTTTTAATGAAGAAGAGAAAACTATTAAGTGGTTGCTTATTGCAATTCTGCAACACATTGAAGCAGTTTAGCGCTGGTCATCATGAGCCGGAGAGAAGAATCAATCAATGTGGGTGAGCAGCAGCTTGCTTTGTTATGAATTAGACCATCATATTTTCCATTCTTATTATTTCTTAGGTTTTCTTGACATGTATCTCTCGGGGGCTGTTGAAATGGATTTGGTTAAATCTTAAAATAAAGATAATTTTGTTTCCTTCAATTTGTTGTTTCTTTATGTCTGATTATTTCAAGAGGGAGAATGCTCTCTCTGCTTATGAGTTTTATACTTTCCCTTTTACTGGTTTTTTCCCCTTTGTTGTTTGTTTGGGTTGTTGTAGGTGTAACCGGTTCTTATTTAAAAGGCGAACTGCACACTCAACACTCAACAATCTTACATTTAAATTAATACGTACCATTGAACTAAAATTTGATGAGCCTAAATGTCTTGAACTCCTAACAAATTTTTTTGTTTTGATTTTTTTCATCACATGATTTGTGTATAGGTAGCCCTTAACTTCTACATAAATGATTTGGACCTCATTGTCAAATTTAGAGAGTAAGTGTTTGGCATGATCTGAATTAGTGTATGGAAACTTTAATAGTATTTCTTTGTGAGAATATTAAGCATTGAAAAATAATTGGTGTTTTATGAAATAAACAACCCCATCGTGCCTTAAAAGTGGCAGCTAATTGACATTTTTAATAATATGAACATTACAAATTCACTCTGTTTATGAATATTGCAAATAAATTCTATTTTCCTTCATTTCCTTGAAGATATGTTGTTTTGCTTTAAATCTACATTATTATTTTTTAGTTTCCAGTTCAATTTATTTGTTATTTTTATTTTCGTTGGTTTTTGTCACTCTTCAGTCTTCCCTATCTTTTGCATTGCAGACGGATTGTAGCCGCTTTCCTCTTTAAAAGGTATGCCTTTTTTCTAAGTCTTTATATTCTCTCCTTCATTCGTTTGAAGGTATGCCATTTTTTTTCTTTATATCTGTTTTTTTTTTACTTCGCTGTTGACTTTAATTGTGATTTTGATTTCCGTTGGATTTAGTCGATCCCCATCTTCCTCATTGTTGAGGGATTGCTTGCACTTCCCTTTTTAGAAGGTATGCCATTTTTTTAATCTTTTTATTTTCTCCTTCATTTGTTTGGAGGTATGCTGCTGTATTTCTTAAAATTGTATTATGTTTTTACTAGGCTATTGATTTTAATTGTGATTTTGATTTCTTTCCCTTTTGGATTCTTTAAGTGCTGTTTGGAGATACTGTATACTCCGTTGTTGATTTTAATTGTGTTATTTCTTTCCCTTTCTAGGTGATAGCATTGAATTCTTTAAGTGCTATTTGGAGATGTTGTATACTCTTCTAATTGTGTACTGTTTGCTGGGTTTATTAATTATCAGCCATGAGTTTCTCTTCATGCTCCTTTTCTCTTATCCTTTTGAATAGGAGGCGGTTCCTCGGGATGTTTGAAAGCTACTTTTCTCAGTTTTTTCTTTGCCAGTAGAAACTATGTCGAAACGATGCATGGACAATCTCATGTATTATCCTGTGTTACAATTTCTGCCTTGCTGTTGCCAATACTCAAACATTATGCTAATTACCTTCTTTGTACTATAAAGTGTGGGCTATATGATTTATGGATGAATTTTTTTTTTTCTTGATGTTCACCGCTACAGTTGGCTCAATACAAAAAAGGCATGAGAAAATTAATAAATATGGGATATTTTTGAGTCTATTTGTATAGGAAAGTGATATATCCGCCCCTATTGATTACTTGGGACACCCAGCAGCAGTGTATGTGGCAATCAGCCCCATTGAATCCTTCTGACGTGAAGTACATCTGGTCATCTACAGTCATTGATACACTGCTGTTGGGTGTCCCAAGTAATCAAAAGGGGCGGATATTTCACTTCCCTTTGTATATATTCTAAAATTGGTTTTTCTTCTTGGCTCAATTTCAGAGTTCCAATAAAATCTTTCATTTTTCTTAATGTCGATGCAAATGGTAACACCTTAATCTTTCCTTCAAGCATTGCACCCACACAGTTTCTGCTGGTGTGGTTTGGTAGCCATTGAGTCTATTTATATTTGATTACTTATCATTAAATTTATTTGTGGATACTGAATTCTTTTTTTTTATTGAGCAATTTGGAATTATAAATGATGAATGAATGTATACTCTATGTATATTGCATTGAAAATTATGCTTTGATGGTATTAAACACTAGATCCTTTCACGAAGTCGCTTAGATTATTAGTTAGCATTAGCCTTCAAATCCAATCCAAAACTATATTACACATATAACTCATCTTAATTTCCTAATTAAAGCAAATAGATGCACACCAAAAGATCTCATTCTGTAGCCATTCAATAGCAGCCACTATTCAATGAATATATTCATGTTTAGGTCATTTTCCTTTTGAACAAAGTAAAAATGTAAAGAGTAGAATATATAGATCAATGCTTCTGTACTGTAAATTTCAAAAAATTTCAAAGGTGGTTTTCTTTTTTCAGTTTCTTCTAATATCACATTCTCTGTAGTTTTTCCTTATGATATGGGAAGATCAGATCTTTTTAAGAAAAAATAACTAATAAAGGTGGAAATATCATTAGCATTTTCATTTTATCTTTTAAAGCTTTAGTTTATTGTCTGTCCTTTTTTATTTGTTTTTTTATTCACAGCTTATATTTCAAGCTTTCATCTTTCTATTAATGCATCTTTTTTAAGTAAATTCAGTTTTAAACCATACTTTTTTTAATCTCCCCTCTCTTACTAGTATATATATATAAGAGAATTATTTGAATTTCTCCCAAAATTCTATTAGAATTACACATCACTTTTTTTGACTTTTTTTAACAAAGGCACCCATTCAACCCACATATTTTCAATCCTACCCCCTCCTTTATGCCTTTTAACAAATGCACCCATTAAAGCCACATAATTCAATCCTACCCCCCTCCTTTATGCTTTTTTAATAAAAAAATCTATAGGGTGATCTTAACCATCTGTTTTAAGAGGAACAACATATTATGGAAACCTCTATAGATTGGAGGGCTAGGATCTGCCTATGGAAATGATTTTTGGGGAACAACCTATTTATGTTGTGTTCCATCACATGGACGGTTTGGATCAACCTATGATGTTGTCCGTATAGTTCTTTGTCGGCCCGTACATCGCACGGGGTTTTTTACTAGTGTATATGTATATATATATATATATATATATATATATATATATATATATGGGGAAACGTTTTCTGAGCAATACCTCAGATAAGTTATCTGAGCAAGAGCTCAAAAAATCATGTGGGCCCACATTGTTTGGATGATCCAAAGCATTCATTTGATATGCCCTTACATAGATAGGGTATGCCCAAAAAATCAGCTCCATAGGATCATCCTAACCCTTCTATTTTTGGAGGTTAAAAATGGACATATCTGTGGAGGTTTATACCCATCCACTTTAACCTCCACAAATCGAAGGGTTAGGATAATCCTGTGGACCATATTTTTTGTGCACACTCTATCTATCTTTGGACTATCCAAATGAATGCTTTGGATCATCCAAACAATGTGGGCCCATATGTTTTTTTGAGCTCTTGCTCAAATAACTTATCTGAGATATCGTGTAGAAAACATTTCCCATATATATATATATATATATATATATATATATAGAGAGAGAGAGAGAGAGAGAATAGTGTTCCTGTGCAGCTGCTCAGATAGCTTATCTAAGCAGCTGCTTCAAAAACTCATGTGACCCACATTTTTGGGGTGATCCAAAGCATTGATTTGAAAGGCCCTTCCATGGATAGGGTGTGTACCAAAAATCAGCCCTATAGGATCATCCTAACTCAATCAAAGGTGGAGGGGGAAATGGACAGACACTGTTTCTGACCATTTTTTCCCTCCACAAATGACAGGGTTAGGATGATCCTAAAGGGCTGATTTTTGGTACGCGCCCTATCCATGGAAGGGCCTTCCAAATGAATACTTTGGATCACCCCAAAAATGTGGGGCCACATGAGTTTTTGAAGCAGCTGCTCAGATAAGCTATCTGAGCAGCTGTGCAGGAACACTTCTCTCATATATATATGAGGAAAAGGATTGTACGCTCGAGCGTACCAAGCTTATGGTACACTCGAGTGCCCAATCACATGGGGGCCCCACTTTGTTAGGATGATCCAAAGCATTCATTTGAAAGGCCCTTACATAGATGGGGTGTGTACCAAAAATCAGCTCCATAGGATCATCCTAAATCATCCATTTGTGGAGGACAAAATGGACAGACCACAAATCTGCTCATTTTTGCCCTCCACTTTTGGAGGGGTTAGGATGATTCAATGAAGCTGATTTTTGGTACACATCCTATCTATGATAGGGCCTTGCAAATGAATGCTTTGGATCACCACAAAAATGTGGGACCCATGTGATTGGGCACTCAAGCGTACCATAAGCTTGGTACGCTCGAGCGTACATCATATATATATATATATATATATATATATATATGGGAGAAGTGTTTCTAAACACGTGCTTAGATAGCTTAGATAACTTATCTAAGCACGTGCTCAAAAACACATGTGGCCCCACAATTTTTTGGGGATCCAAAGCATTCATTTGGAAGGCCCTTCCATGGATAGGGTGTGTACCAAAAATCAGCCCTATAGGATCATCCTAACCCAATCAAAAGTGGAGTGAAAAATTGACAAACAATGTTTGTCCATGTTTGTGCCCATTTTTTCCCTCAACAGATGGCGGGGTTAGGATGGTCCTATAGGGCTGATTTTTTGTACACACCCTATCCATGGAAGGGCCTTCCAAATGAATGCTTTGGATCCCCCAAAAAATGTGGGGCCATATGTGTTATCGAGCACGTGCTTAGAAACACTTTTCTCTCTCTCTCTCTCTCTCTCTCTCTCTCTATATATATATATATATATATATATATATATATATATATTATTAATAATAATATTACAATATAGGAAGAGAAAAAAGGATTTCTTTTTTTTTTTTTTAGAATTACATGTCAGCATTAATATTTACGATTTTTGCCATTCCTAACTTTCTCCTTCTGTATATCTATCTATCTAGCAAAAGAGAAAAGGAGAGGAGTTTTTTTAATTATTACAAACATCTGTGGATTTAACACGTTGTAGTTCCACCGTGTTACCCTTTTAGCCCTTACCTGCTATATCTAAGTACTAGTAAAAAACTCGTGCGATGCACGGGCCGACAAAGAACTGTACGGATCACGTCATAGGTTGATCCAAACCGTCCATGTGATGGAACACAACATAAATAGGTTGTGCCCCAAAAATCATTTCCATAGGCTGATCCTAGCCCTCCAATCTATAGATGTTTCCATAATTCCTCTTATCTTAAATCGGATGGTTAATATCACCCTATAGATTTTTTATTAAAAAACCATAAAGGAGGGGGGTAAGACTGAAATTATAGGGCTTTAATGGGTGCCTTTGTTAAAAGCATAAAGGAGGGGGTAGGATTGAAATTATATGATTTAATGGGTGCCTTTGTTAAAAGCATAAAGGAGGGGGGGGTAGGATTGAAATTATATGAGTTGAATGGGTGCATTTGTTCAAAAAGTCAAGAAATGTGACGTGTAATTCTCACGTAATTTTCAAAAAAATCGAAAAAACTCTCTTCTTTTCATCCCAGCTTATTGTAGTAGATATTTTGCAGGGGTAAGATAGTCCCTCCCTAAATATTTTGAGATATTTAGGAGATTTTTTCTCCTACTCGATCTTATAGAAGACACGTTTTTGGGTATTTCTTTTTTTAGTGACACACTGACGCGTGCCTCTCTCTCTCTCTCTCTCTCTCTCGCCCAAGATGCGAGATGCGACACTCTGCCTCTCTCTTTCTCTCTCAACCTCTTCATGTCTCTCGAACCCGCCATTCATCTGTCTTTGTTGTTCTAGGTTAGGGTTTCACTCCAATTGAGATTCTAATGTTTTTTTTAAACCTTTTTTGAATTTCAGGTTAGGGTTTCCCTTCAATGAGATTCTAACAGGATCTTTTGAAGCCCTTGAATTACGGGTTTGGGTTTCCTCTTAATTTAAGATTCTAATGGGTTTCCTCTAAACCTTTGAATTCCAGGGAATTTGAGAATCAATCATTTTTCCCCTTCTACTACATACTTTGAACGGCTCTTGATCTAAAGGTAGATTGACTTTTTTGGTTGAAACTATGGGCATTTCTATGACTGCTTGGGAGAGGTATTTTCATTTGCTTTTATGCTTTAATTTCTTTTATATGTTGGGCTTATTTATTGGGATTTCCACATTATAATGAGATATTAGTTGATCAAAAACCAGCATTTTTTTTCTTATTTTCATTTTGAGTTATATGTTCGCTTTTGAACGATTCTGTATTCTAATGGTGGAATTATAGGTTGTTTGTTCATGAATTTTGAACTTGGGACTCTAATCGGTCAATGAAACGGATACATACGATTGCATATGAGATTAGGGTTCTTGCCTAAAGCATAAAAATCTCGATCTTCATGTTGTAACCCTCTTTCTTTTAAGTATCTTTGTTTGAGGTTTCTATAAGGTGGTGCAGCTCCGAAGATTAGAGATTTTTTTCATTTATTTACAGGTTTCAGGGTAGTTTCGCCGTAAGATTATATGATTCAATGCATATCATGACGCTAGAAAATATATATTATAAAGAGATGAGTGCGGGTCACTTATTAAGGAAATCATAGCTTATCCTCTCATTGACATAGAGACTTCTTTCATTTATTTACAAGTTTTAGGGTAGTTTCACTATAAGGGTTACAAAATTATGCATTGTTGTAAAGCCTTCTAAATTATTGCTCATTATTCTGTGTATCGGTTCTTGGGATTCTTGCTCATTTTTCAGAAACTATTTTAGGGCTGTCGTGGTGGGTTACTTCCCACTGATTTTTATCGTCATTTTACTTTGGTGTTTTCTGGATAGTGCCTTATGTTCGATGAAATGCCACGAAGAAAATTGTTTATATTGTTTGGTTCTTGCTGGGTTTTTTTTGTTATCTTTGGATGCCAGTATTTATCTTTTTTCCATTTATGTTATTTTGTTTCTTTATGGGGAGATGATGAAGGGATTCCAGGTGGGTTGTTCCTGACCAGTCAGGTTCAACACTGGTTTCTTAGTTTCCTGTTAGTAGCTATGTTTCTTCTTCCCCAATATTTTGTTAGGGTTTTCTTCTCAGAATCCAAGACGAACAGGGCCTAAGATAGTGCCTTATGTTCGATGAAAAGCCACAAAGAAATATTTTCTTGTTCATGCTTTTATTATAGGATTTATTGATTTTTTTTGTTAGGCGTAGCTTCTCTTTCTATTTATGTAGGATGTGAATTATGCCGGGGCGTCACCTCCCAATCGGAATGCATTTATATGTCTTCCTTGCATTTGTTTTCTTTGTAGGTTTTCTTTTTAGCGGGATTTGAATTTATTTGTATAGTTTTGGCCTCATTTCTCTTTTGTAAACATCTTCAACGACACAGCTGGTTTGAATCAAGCGATTCTCAAGTCCGATATCCATTCCTTATGTCTTGGCTGCCCAGTACCAATATCGAAATCATGAGCACTCTGATCATTTATGGAGTCTAGCAGGCATGAACGGTCTTCGTCCTCTATATGCATTGTAAAGAAACATGTCTTCTTGAAGAATTTATAAATTGAAGTATTTTCGTTGCCAGGATGTTCAAGGCTGAAGGTACTAAACTCTTTGTTTTCATATGCAGGGGAGAAATTATCTAGAGAAGAAGCATTGCAAGATTGCCGAAAAGGTTTCCATTTGGGTTCTTTGAACTTCCAAATATTTCTACACCCTTCATTTCTAACTTTATTGATCTGCATTTTCCTTTGCTTGCAGTTAAAAAATTGAATGATGGATTAGTTATCTGGAAGCCTTTCTGCCCCGAAGGTTTCAAAGAGGGATATCCTCACACATTCTCTTTATTTTAACGGCAGTGTCAATTAGTGAATTTGTTCAATAGAGATGCTGTTTGAGTTTATCTATTTATTTATTTTTGGCTTCCAATCTCATTTATCGATTCCATTTTTATCTCATAGATCATTGAGGAATGAAAAAGACTGCCACTGGTGGTTTTGCTGAAATCCAAACAGGACCTTAGTGTAGGGATTTATCCATTCCTGTTACTTCCGTTCTAGATTTGAGTAACTCTTCTAATTATTTGCTCTGTCTCTGTCAATAGGTTGTTGGAAATGAACTAAAGCAAGCATGCACTGGCAATTGTTTGTCTTCTGTATTTAGAGAGTTCCAACTATACAAAAACACCAACTTACTTTTGTTTTTTGCTCCCTTCAAATTTTAAATAACTCTTTTATTCATTTACTTTGTGTTTGTCGATATAATGAAAATTAAATAAAGAAAACTTACTTTTGTGTTTTGCTCCCTTCAGAATTTAAATAACTCTTTTATTCATTTACTTTGTGTTTGTTGATATTATGAAAATTAAATAAAGATTGCAGTGGCAATTGTTGATCTGTTGTGTTAAGGTATACAAAAAGTTCAGCTTAGGTTATCAGTTTCACACCATGACACTTCCACTGATGTCTTATTCAATACTAAAATTTAAAAACTTCATGAGCATAATGTTGTAAACTATAGTTGAATGGAATTGATATTTCCATTCTCACAAATAGTTGGATTATAATATTCCGCCAAACTGAATGTCATGTGTTCTGATCTTTTTGATTTATTCTATTCTTATATACTAGATTGGATTTTTTTTTATTCCATTGTGTTTGCACTTTTACCTTCAATTTTTTTATGATTCCATTAGTTTTTCACTTTTTACATAACACGGGATCATGGAAATGGGTTCTCTTTCTTTTATTGCCTTCCAATTTTTTGATGTTTCTTTTCTATCCATATATGAACAGTTTTAGAACATCTTTTTAATTAATCATTTACATTTTCTTTGTCGTCCTGGGATCGCACGGGTCTTTTACTAGTTATATATATAGAAGAAGGGAAACTAAGGGAATTATTTGAATTTCTCCCAAAAATCTGTGAGAATTACACATCACTTTCCTTGGCTTTTTTCAACAAAGGCACTCATTCAACCCACATATTTACAATCCTACCCCCTCCTTTACGCTTTCTAACAAAGGCGCATGTTAAAGCCACATAATTTCAATCTTACCCCCTCCTTTATGCTTTTTAACAAAGGCACCCATGAAAGCCACATAATTTCAATCTTACCCCCCTCCTTTATGCTTTTGTAATAAAAAATCCATAGGGTGATCTTAACCATCCGATGTAAGAGGAACAACATATTCTGGAAACCTCTATAGATTGGACGGCTAGGATCAGCGTATGAAATGATTTTTGGGGCACTACCTGTTGATGTTGTGTTCCATCACATGGATGGTTTGGATCAACCTGTGATGTGGTTCGTACAGTTCTTGGGCCGGGTACTGGTCAAAATTCGTGACCCGTAGGGAAACTAAGGGAATTATTTGAATTTCTCCCAAAAATCTATGAGAATTATACATCACTTTTTTTGACTTTTTTTAACAGAGGCACCCATTGAAGCCACATAATTTCAATCCTACCCCCTCCTTTATGCTTTTTAACAAAGGCACATAATTTCAATCTTACCCTCCTCCTTTATGCATTTGTAATAAGAAATCCATAGGGTGATCTTAACTGTCCGATGTAAGAGGAACAACATATTATGGAAACCTCTATCGATTGGACGGCTAGGATCAACGTATGAAAATGATTTTTGGGGCACAACCTGTTAATGTTGTACAGTTCTTTGGTCGGGTACGGGTCCAAGATTCCGTAAATTTTCAAGGGTCATTTTTACATGGCCCGTGTCACCCGGACCCTTAGGGTTGGGTCAAACCCTCCAATATTTTTCAAAATCTTTTTGATGGGCCCAAAAATTAATTTCTTCTAATCTTTGCACTGGTAATTCCCCTACAGTTGGTGGGCCCAAAAATTATTTTCTTCAAATCTTTGAACAAAGTAGGCCCCACCTGTATTTTTCAAAATGAATTGTATGCACCACCCCAGATCCAAACCCTCCATTTGATAATCATAGCCCTCTGATCTAAAGAAAAACTGCATATTACGGAAACCTCTATAGATTGGAGAGTTGTGATCATCCAATAGAAATGATTTTTGGGGCACAACCTATTTACATTGTGGCCCATCAAATGAATGATTTCAATCATCCTATGGTGTGGGTCGTGCATTAACATTAAGGCCAAATTGTAGGCCCCATCCAGATTTTTGAAATTAAGTTTGTGGTCAACACCATAGGATGATCCAAGCTATCCATTTGATGGGCCGCAACGCAAATAGGTTGTGCCCCCAAAATCATTTCGATGGGATGATTGCAACCCTCCGATCTATAAGGTTTCCGTAATTTTCAGTTTCTCTATTGTCTATCATGAGAAGCTAAATATAATGTTTTCCCACTCCCTGTGCATCACACGGGGTGTCCCACTAGTGTGTGTGTGTATATATATATATATGAGAAAACGGTTTCTACACACAAGTGTAGATAAGGTATCTACACACTAGCTTAAAATACAATGGAGGCCCACATTGTTTGGGTGATCTAAACCATTCATTTGATTGGCCCTCACATAGATAGGGTGTCCACAAAAAATAAGCTCCATAGGATCATCCTAACCCTTCGAACCATGGAGGCAAAAAATGGACAGATTTGTGAAGGTTTATACACATCCATTTTACCTCCAAAAATCGTAGGGTTGGGATGATCCTATGGAACTGATTTTTTGTGGACACCCTATCTATGTGAGGGCCAATCAAATGAATGGTTTGGATCACCCAAACAATATGCCCTCCACTGTATTTTAAGCTAGTGTGTAGATAACTTATCTACACTTGTGTATTTTTTACCAGCTGTATTATGTAACACATATCATACGTTTTTTAGTAGGCAGCTTAAGATCAGTTTAGACTTTTGGAAAGTTTAGAATTGCATTTTGGACAGATTTTGGTAGCTAAAGAAAGCCTCCAATTAGAGAAGGCTGTGACTACTACTCTTTTTTTCATCTTTATTATAGTAATCTACTACCTCATTTGCAATTAAAGCACTGTCTAGAATTTTCCTTTCTTGGTTGAAAGTGGATTGCGTAATGGAGATATAACTTTTGGCCATATCTTCTTCAAACTCTCCACAAGAACTTTTGTTAAGATCTTATAGAGACACCCCACCAAACTGATAGGACTGAAATATGTCGGTCAATTGCCTCTTGGACATTTCGAATCAAAGCTATGAATATCGTCCCATTGCTTCTGTCAAACTCCAAACCGTCGTGAAAAGCCTAAAAGAAGTTACATATATCACCTTTTACAACCTCCTAACAACTTTGACAAAAAGCAATGCAAAATCAGTTCGGCTCAGGAGCCGGATCTCTTCTAAAGGGATAAAGGCCAACGTTATCATTTCATAATTAAATTATTTCTCTAAAAACTCTCGATCTGACTCCTCGATTGAACTGTAGTCAACACGGTCCAATCATAGGGAGTTCACCAGCCTCCACCGTATGGAGAGACTTATAAAAATCTACAATTTCCTTGGACACTACGTTCTTTTCAAGATGTGATTTCCTCTCCTCATAGCACTTGCAATGTCATGAAAATAATATGTATTTTTTGTCTCCCTCCTTCAGCCATTTGGATTTTGAACTGTCAGTAAAATATTTCTTTATGTAGTATAATTCAGTTATGTTCCTCTTTGGGTGCACCCATTTTCCTCACCATTTCTGCATTAGCGGAGCCATCTACCTCTGTTCTGTCCAGTGTTTAAAAACGCGGATTTGACGCGGAACGCGGCCAGGAAAAATCCTTGTCGACTCAACGCAGACGCGGCCAAGAATGCGGTTGACGAGGTTGATGCGGTCATAACTTGGGAGAGTCGAAGGAGTTTAATGACTATGTAGGGCAAAATGCGGAATGCGGATGTGGTGCAATGCGGAACACGGCCAAAGCAAAAAGGAGTCGACTCGGGGGAGTTCCTTGCCGAGTCAAGGAGTTTTTGAACACTGGTTCTGTCACCTGTATTCTTCTATCCTTCTTGCTTTGATAAATTATGGTTCGGGCGTACCTAACCCCTAGCTTGCCCACGCAAAAAGGAAAAAAGAACTGTTTAATATGTGGATCTCTGCTTATTGTGATTGAATTATATGGGATTCTTCTTGTTTATTCAATATTTTTTCACCAAAAATAAGCAGGATTTATATTGCAAATTCTTACAAACTCAACTTGTATTAATAATCTCTTGTAGATAATTGAATCTTGTAAATGCGATGAAGTAATTATCCTTTGAAAGTAATAGAATTTGCAGACCTAATTTGGAATTTTAGATCACAATCTTGGAAGATGGGTTAATCCCCAATTTTATATCATTCATTTTCTCTTAGAGATAATTAAACGCTCAAAATGATTTGGATTGATAGTTTTAGTTGAAGCAATGGAATACTCTAAGGGTGCATTTGGATTGCAAGAATAGTAAGCAGTGTAATCAGCATCCTATTCCGCTAATGCCTGAATTCTGCGTTTGGTTCAAAACAATGAATGGAATCAGAGGGCAGAAATGACAAAAGGCAGAATTCATTAGGGGCCCATTTGGATACCTCATATTTTGTATTTGGATTTAGAATTAAGTTTCGAATATAAAATGAATAGATCAACCAGCTCATGTTGAGGGAGGGTGGGGACTTCCTATTGGAGGAGAGAGGTTGAGGAGCAAAGAGGGAGAAGGAAACTGCCAGAGGATTTCCAATTACTTATTTTCACAGCATATTTGGAAATCTGATTTGTTTCACTGTCAGTCACTGATTTGGAAATCCAAGGATTTGATCCGGATCCAAATCACAACGCAAAATGGGCTGCAAATGTGAGAAATCCAAATCAAAATCTTCTCAGCTTCCAAACGGGCCCTAGGGGAAATGTCCCAAAAGGTGCCATTCTGATTTAGCCCCTATCGTAATGAAATTTTCATTGGTATTTTTTGAATTAATTTTTTTTATTTTAAATTTTTTTTTTTTCCATTCTATTTCTATGGAATCAAAATAGGATGCTGATTTTGATTCCTGATTATGCAATTCAAATGCAGTCTAGCATTTAGGATTTACTGTGATAGCAGAATCTTTCCACCGTTTAGATTGATTTCAAACTTGGAAAAAGTCAATCCTACGCAGAAATGTTTAGCTTGGTCTTTACTTTAAAGTACAGGTACCAACTTAGAGAAACTTATGACCAAAATAGATACATGCCAGCATAAAAAAGGAAGCATTGGCCACTTGTATTGGGTGTCCAGGCCGAAGATGCATTACAATTCAAAACCTCATAAAAACGTTCATAAACAATGAGTTGACTAGGTGTTCCAAAACGAAATCTAGAATTAGTTGTTCTTTGGAGGGGTATTTGCAAACTTCGAACTAAAATTAGCGAAGCCAACCAATTCACTGGGGCCACCCACCTCATCAGCAGGCACAGCATCTGAAATCTCTTTCAGGTCTTCTTTTGTAAGCTTCACATTGAAGGAGCCAATGTTATCATTTAGATTCTTAATCTTCGTTGTCCCTGTAGAAATTGAGAGGGGAAATGGGAGGTAGAACAATAGATTATCAGATCGTTAGTGATTCTTTTTATAATATGTTGAAATGGGTTTGAAATGGAAATTGTGAGAATTGTTTACCTGGGATAGGAACCACATCTTCACCTTGATAGAGTACCCATGCAAGAGCTAGTTGAGGAGGAGTGCAACAATGCTTAGCAGCTAAGTTCGCGACACGCGTGTACAAGAGTTTGTTCTTGTCTAAGTTATCTCCTGTGAACCTTGGATGGTTAACCTAATTACAAAAAATGGATGAGTTCAGAAAATTCAATTACGTATGAGGAAAGAACTTGAGGCCATGTCTGGCGGCCAGGATTTTTTTTTTCTTGATAAATCAGTGTCAAGTGTTGAAAGAGGGGTAGGGTGGGTGGGAGAAGGATAGAGATTTGAGAGGGTCAATTGAGATAAGGGTGATGGGAACCGGCTAAAAAGCAGAAAAAAGTTGATCTCATTGAGTAGAGTTTTTTGTTTCTTGATTTTTAGCTTCTTCTCATCAATTGGGAGACACTAATTTTATGTTTTTTGTTTCCTGATTTTTAGACACTTCACCCACACAACCCCTCTCCCACCACTAGCACTAGGAGACTCCAGTTTATTATGAAAAAAAAATAATGGTAGCAAAAAAAAAAAAACAATATTCTTGGAAAGAAAAGGATTGAAGTTCTAATGTCATTTAGTAAAAATGGAATAAAATGCTAGGCAAGAATTAACTTCATACCAAAATACTTCCTGCAGGCAAACTTTCAGAAGTTGCCTTCCCACCAAAGAACCCACGGCCAAGCGGGCTATATGATACTATTCCTACACCAAGCTCTCTGCATGAAGGCAGCAAGAACATCAAGTATCAAATAACATTGACGTTCACAGATTGAAACAAAAAAATCACGGAGAAATGATATCACAAGCATACATGATAGTTAAAATTTTGGCCATACGTAGAAGGAAATGGTAATGTACATCAATTTAATCAAAAATGAATATTCTGGTGAAGATAAATTTCAAAAAAAAATTTGAAAATTGACAAATATATTCATACTAGCAAAATTTACAATGGGGACCAGTAGTCCCACCAGATTTACATAGGATGAAATGCCCAGGAGCATTCTCCTTGGCCCCTTGGCCCAAAAGAAAAGCCCATTACCCCTTACATTACCCAATAGCCTCAATTGTAACGAAATCAACAAAAAGTGCCATACTGTGGAACAAAGTCAAGATCGTGACATGCCACGTCACACAGACTTCTCTACCACATTCCGAATTCGATTTTCAAAAATCCCGTTCAGAGGCCCAGAGCTATTGTGCGCCCTAACCGTGCACGATAGCCGACCACCCAACAACACCGTCGGATCTCCGACGGCCTCCACCTCGTACCATCACCAAAACCCGGCGGGTCATCCTCTCGCCGACGACCACCCCCTTCTCCACAGTCACCACCTCCAATCCCTTCTACATCTCCACCACAAAAGTCATCTCCACCGGGGGAGTCTCAGCCACCACCATCATCATGACATCATCATCATCAAGAATTCGTCCACCTCCATTGCCACTAGCCATCACACCCGTCCTCAAGCCACCACCCACGATCTTGATTCCGAAGACCACAGCCTCCTACGGTCAAACCCAGCAACCCCATTGCTAAGTCCGGCGATCCACAGCCTCCCAGATCCCCCATGGCCTCCAGATCCGATAATCCACGGCCTCCACGACCTCGCACCGCCTATAGCTGGCCTTCCATAGCTCTAGGTCCAGCACCCCATGGCCTTTCACGGCCTCCGGCAACCTCCACGGTTTTCCTCGGCTCCAGATCCGGCTTCACGGCCTCCATGGCTTCAGATCCGACCTCCACGGCCCCAGATCCTGCCTCCACAGCCCTACACGGCCTCCGACAACCTCCACGGTTTTCCTCGACTACAGATCCAGCTTCACGGCCTCCACGACTCCCAATCCGGCCTCCACGGCTCCCAATCCAGCCTCCACGGCCCCAGATCCTGGCTCCACAGCCCTAGATCTAGCCACCATGGAAGAGCCATACTCCAGATCTGGCCTCCACAGTTCCCGATTCGGCCTCCAGGGCTCATCTTTTGCCAACAATGGGAGAGATGAGAAACAGAGGGCGAGGCTCAAAAAAGCAGCAATGGGGAGAGACGAGATGGCGCGATTCCAAGAGAGAGAGAGAGAGAGAGAGCCTCCTTCCCTAGGCGGAAGCCCTAGGGAGGGAGCGCACGAAGTCGCCATTTTTCCGCCTCTTTTTTGGTGGGGACGTTGTTAAATTTCAAATTTTCAAGATAAATTTCAAAATTCCCTGAGATATCATTTAGCTAGAGTAATTATAGAGAGACTACCAATACAACATCATATTGTAATCAATCAGCCAGATCACAAGAACAATTTAAGTCTTTAAAATAGCTCTTTTTGTTTCCCAAGGATAGCGGTAGCTGGGGCTAATTAATCAGATATCAATGTTTTGATGAACATAAATTTAAAAATTCCCTAAGATATCATTTGGGCCTTGTTTGGATTGCAAAGAAAAAAAAATCCACAGTGGAATTTTTTTCTCAGGAATAATTTTCTTTCCATGATTTAGAGGGAAACAATATGATTATAGTTAATTTGAAGGGTTATCATCAAGGTCCCTCTAAAATTGAATAGGTTTGGTTCAAGTTATTATTTTTGTGTGTAAAAAAAAGTAGAAAATCTTAGTGATATTTTTCCATTCCAAACATGAACTAATAAATTCTTGCAATCCAAACAGGGCCTAGGGATAGTGATTATAGAGATTACCAAAACAGCATCATATTGTAATAAAAAAGCAAGATCACAAGAACATTAATGTTTTGTTATCTGGAGCTCATGGGAGTATCTGCTATAGCTTGAGGCTATAATTAGCATTTGGTGATATGTATATAATAGCTCTTCTATAAATGCTACGTTTTGGCTACTATTTTATCAACACTCCTTAGTTCAAAGTAGTATTTGTTGATACACCATGACTTTGGCCTTAGTTTTCATATGTAGAACACTGTTAAAGCCTTAGTTTTCGCATGTAGCACACTGTTCAATCTTTTAATTAAGAAATTTTCTACTAGCTTCTCTGCCAAAAAATTGCAAGTCCCTTTTCTTGAATCGAATAATTAAACCATACTCAACTCAACTAAACTAAGCCTTCATCCCAAACTAGTTGGGTTCGGCTAATGAATCTTTTAGAAAATTTTCATGAAGAAGGTGAAAAGGATCTACCCAGCTCAAAATTGACTAAGTTTACTCCTGACACTAGTTGGGTTCATCTACATGGATCATTTTCTTCCATTCTATCATATCCAAGGTGATGTTCTCTGTTATGTTCCTAGCCCTCAAGTCTTTCCTAACTGTTTCTACCCAAGTTGTTTTCAGTCTGTCCCTACCTCTTTTTACTTCATCAACTTGGCACGAGTCACTTCTTCTCACTGGAGCATCCAAAAGCCTACATTGGATATGCCCAAACCATCTTAAGCGGTGCTCTCTCATCTTCTCCTCAATTGGTACCACCCCCACCTTTTTACGAATGTCTTTATATTTAATTCGATCTAACCTTGTGTGGCCACACATCCATCTAAGCATTCGCACTTCCGCTACACTCATCTTATACACATGCTGCTTCTTGGTGGCCCAACATTTTGAGCCGTACAGCATGGCTGGCCACACAGCTGTCTTATAAATCTTTCCCTTCAACTTGGTAGGGATTTTACAGGCGCACAGAATTCCTAAAGCAAACTTCCACTTCAATCAATCTGCTCTTATTCTATGGTTAACATCATCTTCAATCTCTCCTTCCTTACGTAGAATTGAACCAAGATACTTAGGTACCTCCTGTCTAGTCATATTTACTACATCCTCGTCCCGCCTCCTTACATTACGAATGTTGCACTCCATATACGCTGTCTTAGTCCTACTCAGTCTAAAACCTTTGGATTCCAAAGTAGTTCTCCATACTCTAACATAGGATTTACTCCTGCTTTGGTTTCGTCGATTAATACTATGTCATCTACAAATAACCTACACCACGACACCTCATCCTGAATACCCTCCGTAAGCTCATCCATAACTAGCATAAAAAGATAAGGGCTTAGAGCTGATCCTCTCCTATTGTAATTGGAAACTCACTAGACGTGCCATCCGTGGTTCTGACACTAGTTACTACTCCATCGTACATATCCTTAATCACATCAACAAATTTAGTAGGCACTTTTTTCCTTTCAAGGACCCACCACAGAACACTCCTGGGAACCCTATCATATGCTTTCTCCAAATCAATGAAAACCATATATGAAGGTCCTTTTTATTTTCTCTAAATCTCTGTATTAACCGCCTAATCAAGAAGATAGCTTCCATAGTTGATCGTCCGGACATGAAGCCAAACTGATGCTTTGACACCTTAGTCTCTTTTCTTAGTCTATGCTCAATTACCCTCTCCCAAAGCTTCATCACTAATTATCATGGTTTTGGAGATAATTAAACCATGATACACAAAAATAATTACAATCCATATCAAGGTGAATAAATCATGTAACTAGTTCAATGATGGAATGTAACATCCTTTTGTTCCTAAAAGGCCAACAATCATCAAGTTTTATGAAAGAAAAATGAGAAGGATGGAAGAGGACGAATGATATTATGTTGGTATATCACCAAGAATGATATTTAGATTCATAGTTCACTATCACGATATTTATGTTGGCAGGCAATTATCTTTGGAAGAGGATGATTTGAACTCGAGGCTGAGTTCTTTTCAAAAGAGGGTAATGATACAGTAGACCAGCATTCACCAAGTTTTATGAAAGAAAAGGGATTTAAAGGAATCACACATGGTTATTGTTCAAAATCTAGACTAGATCGACCCAAAAGCAAAAGAGAGGCGTTGGGACAATTTGTAAAACAAGTTTTGACGTAGATGGGGCTCATCCTTATTACAAAAATAACTTTCTATTTTATTTATAAGACTTCAAATGAGTATTTTATAAGCTATTATACCATTCAAAAAAAATTATAAGCTATTATGTCATAGGGGTATCCCCAACTAGTTTGGGACAAGGGCTGAGTTGAGTTGACTTGACTTGAGTATGTCATAGGGGGGTATAATAGGTATTTTTTAAGTTTCAAAACTTAGGTTACTTAAGTGAATTAGAATAAAGGAGGGCACACTCCTCTCAGGACACCATTCACATCTAGTTATGGGCACATTACCTATCTTAATCTACAGTGAGTGCTGGCAGCGTCCTTACCAAGTGTCACATGTTTGGGCACTACAGGCAGATCTAAAAATCCAGCATCATAGCTAGGCGAGTAATTGGGAGTGGGAGTCTGGTAGCGGCCAGGAATTCCTCCTTTTTTGGGCAATCATCCGTGCTTGGCTTTCAGGTGCGAGTAAGGACGCGCTCTGGGGTTAGGGGGTTGTAAGGGCGCGCCCTGATCCCAGGTGCCCGTAAGGTAGCCGATGCTTTTGCCTCATCCGGGGAAATGAAACCTAAAGGAGCTACTGCATATGGTGGTTTGACTCAAATAAAAATAACCACGGATAAACCCCTTGATTCAATGACAATTACCGATAACTAAGATTCATTTTTGAGCTAAACGATAACTAAGATTCATTTTTTAACTAAACGAGCGAAGCTTCTTTCATTTTGGTTGGTCAATAACTACAAATTGTAATTGTTTTTGGGTAAGAATCATGGCTTTTATCGATATGAGTGTTCTATATCAAATAAATTGCCAACTATTTCATTTTAAACCATATCTATACTAATGTAATGGTAGAAAGAGTACCATGTTGTTCCTGAACTTCAAACGGTTTAGCTTTAACCATGTTAATGGTCCCACATTATTGCATCACAGTGCACCTCGAAGGGAAACTCAAAATCGGGAAGGACAAGCACAGGTGTCGAACACAACTTGTGCTTCATCTAACGGAAACTCCGCTCCACTTTAGCCGTCCATGGAAAGGAGGCCTTTTCAGACACTTTGTAAATGGCGCCATGATGGAACTGAAGTGGGGAATAAATCTCATGTAGAAGTAGCGAAGAGCCGACATCGAGGTGCCAAGCCTTCCTGTCGATGTGAACACTTGGGGAAGATCAGCCTATTATCGCTAGAGTAACTTTTATCCATTACCCATTGAGCGACATCCCTTCCACTCGGCACTGTTAGATCACTACGGTCGACTTACATCCCTGCTCGATGACTATTAGTAAGTACCTTCATAGAAGCGTGCACTTTGGTGCCCAAATCTTGGAGATAAGGCTCATTGCCATAATTGAGACTCGTGAATCAGTGAAGTGCGTACCGAATGTCGATCGTGAAACAACTGTGTTATCCAATAAAGACCTAACATTCCTAGTAATAAACCAAAACCCCTACACGATTAGTTACAAATGCTTTTTGACAAGCATTTGCTGCAATTGGTCTTGTAAACCAAAAACCTATTAATAGATACGAACACAATTTCCCAAAAAATATAAATTTGTATTAAATTGGAAAGGAAAAGAAAAATGTCTTGCTTACCCCAGTTTACCATATTAATGGGTCGCTGAAAGGTAAGGAAGGCATGGCATCCTTTTTTTTGTTATCATTCAACTTATTTTTTTGACCTGCAGTCAATCTTACATCTTGAAACTCAAATCTGAAAATGCATTCTCAACTACATCCCATAAATCATGAGACATGGATAGCGTCTTCATTTTAATGCTCCAAAACCAATAAATAAAATAAAATAAAATAAATAGTGAATTTGTTGGAATATTAGATCTTTGTTACAGGGACAAATCTTTATCACACTTCTCTATCTTCCAAGAAGATTAGATCATCACAAGACAAACTTAGAACTCAACTCATTCTTTTTTCCATTTCACTCCGACTGTTTTCCATATTACAAAAGTAACTTTTTAATTTTATTTATAGGACTTTAAATGAGTATTTTATAAGCTATTATGTCACAGGGGTATAAGAGGTATTTTTTAGTTTCAAAACTTAGGTTAATTAAGTGAATTAGAATATAGGAGGGCACACTCTACTCTCAGGACACTATTCAAACCACTATTCATTATACTATTCACATCACTATTCATAGGTTTTTGTAGCAAGTTTAAGTGGGGGTATCTTTGTGAAAAGTAGAGTTTTTAGATTAGGTATCTAAGTTCTTTTCTTTTCTTTATATGAATGTAATTGAGTTTACTTATCGGGACAGTTTTTGCATCTTTTGAAATAAGAAAGATGAGGTCAGAGTTGATGACTATTTTTTCCTGTTCGTGGAATTTCCTTGGAGAGAAATCTCCAAGATTGAGAAAAGTTTTGCAACAATTTGCATAGGATTTCCATGGGATTTGATCTACAGTTACAAGCAATCGAGATCAAATTTATTTTGCAGTGGAATTTCATACATTTGATTTATTATCCATTGAAAAATTAATTGTTGTGACTTTTCTACATTAATTTATCTTTTATTTGATTCCAGATTTCAGGTATATTGATGACAATTGTAGTCAAGAGCTACCCATTGATAATTAACTCATATTTCCACTGTAAATTGCATCATAATTTAGTATCATAGCAACAAAAATTGAATATTAGTTTCTTCCAAAAGTTAAGTTTCTTTCCCTATTGGCTTCGCATTATTTAGGTCCTGTTTTAAATAAAATACTTTCTTTCTACGTTTTGTCAGTTTTGAGTCATGGTATGCTCGAACTTGTGTGTTATACAAGTCTTGTGAGAATTAACTTGAATTAGTTTGAAGAAAGATTTCTATCACTTTTTGATGTAAGCTATTAATCAAAACATTGTCTCAGTCAAGAAGTAACTCAAGCAAGGAGATCATTCCCATTTTTTCACCTAATAAGGGAACAAGCATAGAAAACATGGAGGATTTTTTTTTCGCTTTGTAGCCGAACAAGGAGAATTTAATGGAGAGGGAACTAAAAGATTGCAATTATTTATGCATCAATTTTTGTAAGATTTTCAAGGCATTTGATCGACGATTGTAATCAACCTAGATTAAATCTATTTTTGCTGCAAATTTTCATCCCTTTAACTTGTTATCCATTGAAATGTTAGTTGATGTGATTTTATTGTATTAACTTAACTCTATTTAACTCCAGATTTGAGGTATATTATTGATAATTTTAATCAAGAGCTACCCATCAACTGTTTGTTCATATTTATTTTCGAAGTTGCATCATAATTTCGTAATTAGAGTGAAAAGAATCAATATTGGATATTTATTTCTACCAAGGGTTAGATTTACGTTCCTATACATACTGCATTAAATTGGTATTAGCCATGTCTCCTAAAAAGCCTTCTTGTCCTGAATCAAGTAAAGATTTAAGTAGAAAAAATAATATTGAATAAATTAGAAGAAAGACATAATCAAAAGGTTAAAGAGATGAATTTACACAACTCAACATTGTTCTCTCATATTCTACTCAACCAAGCCACACCACAAATCTACATCCGCAAAAAAAGAAAACACTTGATTGTGTGCTCGGCATAGAAGAAGATGGAGTAACAAGTGAGGATTTGAGTGAAGAATCCTATGAGACATGCGAATCTTTTCTAAAACCACAAACTAATCCAAGAGAAGTTTTATTTAATACCTCAGTCAGCGGAATTAGTGGGATAAAATTATGCATTAGGGAATACCATCCAAAGAAATTGTGTCAAGAAAATTAATGTATGATTAATCGGTGTTGGAGTGGATTGACCAAGAGACATATAGTTGATCAGCAAAAGAGGTCAGTCAATTGGATGAGTTAAGTTTTGAAGTTTCATTCATTGTTAGTACATCATTATCGTGATATTTAGTTTGAAAAGCGATTATATTTGGAAGAGGATGATGTGAACGGGAGGTCGAGTTCTTTTCAAGAGGGAGTGATAGTAAAGTAGACCAAAAATCACCAAGTTTTATGAAAGAAAAAAGACGAAGGAATCTCACATGGCTGCTGTTCAAAATCCATAGTAGGTTGACCTATAAGCGAAAGTAGAGAGGAGTTGGGACTATTTGTGAGAGAAATTTTGATGTAGATGGGGCTCATACTTATCACCAAAGGAACTTTTTATTGCAGTTGTAGGGTTTTAAATGAGTATTTTAAAAGATTTTAAGTCATAGGAGTAAAATAGGTATTTTTAAGTTTCAGTGAGGTTACTTAAGTGAAATAGAATAAAAGAGAGCACACTATACTCATGATACTATGCACATTACTGTTCATTATACTCATAATACAATTCACATTACTCTTCATTATACTATTCGCGTAACTATTCATAGGTTTTTGTAAGGAGTTTAATTGAGGGTATTTTTGCCAAAAGCAGAGAGATTTTGGATTGGGGTTTTAGAGCTTTCTAGCAAGGTTCTTTTCTTTTTTTTATATATGCATATAATTGAGTTCGTTTATTGGGGTAGTTTTTGCATCTTTCGAAATAAGAAAGATGAAGCCAGAGTTTTGATGCCTATTTTTTTCAAGTTCGTGAGATTTTCTTGGAGAGAAATCTCCAAATTTGAGAATTTTTTCAAAAATTAACATAGGATTTTCATGGGGTTTGATCTACAGTTATAATGAACCAAGATCAAATCTATTTTTGCAACGGATTTTCATACTTTGGATTTGTTATCCATTGAAAAATTAGTTGTTGTGCATTTTCTACACTAATCTATTTTTTATTTGATTCCAGATTTGAGGTATATTGATGACAATTATAGTCAAGAGCTCCCATTGATAGTTATTTCATATTTCCACAGTAAGTTGCATCATAATTTGGTATCATATCAACAAAAATTGAATATGAGTTTCTTCCAGAAGTTAGATTTCTATCCATATTGGTTTTTGCATTATTTAGGTCCTACTTTAAATAAAATACTTTCTTGCTATGTTTTGTCAGTTTTGAGTCAAAAGGTGTGCTCAAACTTGTATGTTCTACAAGAATCTTGTGAGAATTAACGTGGTCCATATAGAATTACTTTGGGCAAAGATTTCCATAACTTTTTGCTGCTTGATATTAATCAAAGCACCGTCTCAAGCTGAAGTAAAGCAAGGAGATCTTTCCCCTTTTTTTTACCTAACAAAATAAAAAACGTAAAAAAGATTTTATTTTTTTTTAATGGCAAATATCATATATAACTGCTCAGATCTTACATTCTAATGCTAGAGATAAATTGTCATGCTCCACCGCACAAAGATCAGAGCCATTAAACACTTCACTGTTAGAAACTTGTATAACAATCACATGTAATAGAAGTTTTACCAGTGTTCTTGGTATTCTGAACTAAGCTAGCTACTTTAAGTGAACCTTCACATTTTTTTAACCTGGAAAAGAATGTGGCCCCGGAGCCCTCAAAATTTGTGAATAAAGCAAAACAACTAAGAGGACTAACCGCCGAGGCTCATGACCCAAATATGTGGGACCCATGTGTTTTTGGGCGGCGGACTAGAGAATGATCTCTAGTCGGCCGGACTAGAAACACTTTCCTCATATATATATATATATAGAGGAAACTGTTGAGGAAACTGTTGGTGAGCTAGCTTGCCCAATCACATGGGGGCCCACTTTGTTAGGATGATCCAAAGCATTCATTTGAAAGCCCCTTACATAGATGGGGGGTGTACCAAAAATCAGCTCCATAGGATCATCCTAACCCCTCCATTTGTGGAGGACAAAAATGGACAGACACAAATCTGCCCCATTTTTGTCCTCCACAAATGGAGGGGTTAGGATGATCCTATGGAGCTGATTTTTGGTACACCCCCTATCTATGATAAGGCCTTGCAAATGAATGGTTTGGATCACTCCCCAAAATGTGGGACCCAAGTGATTGGGCAAGCTAGCTCACCATAAGTTTGGTGAGCTCACCAACAGTTTCCTCATATATATATATATATATATATATATATATATATATATATATATATATATAGAGAGAGAGAGAGAGAGAGAGAGGAAGAGAGGCACCTCCACCCACCCAAAAGAGAACTTTCACTCTTTACAGTATGCACTTCTGAAATCCTCAGTCAATAGGTGTATTTAATATATGCACGAAAGGAGAGTGAGATATGAACAAACCTGCAAAGGGGGACTATCTCTTTTTCAATTAAACGGGTCCACAAAGACCATTCCATTTGTACAGCAGTTATAGGATGGATTGCATGTGCACGCCTTAGAGTATCCGGACTAGGTTCCGATAATCCGATATACATTATCTTCCCCTCTTCCACCAACTTCTTGAGCTCCCCCATCTACCCCTCCAGAAAATCATTTCAATCCCAATTAGTTACTAATGATAGATTAACATTAGACTTAGATGAATATCCCTTGTTAATAACGAAGGATATCATCCTAAAAAGCATAATCCAACCAAATCCACAACTCTATGAGAATTTCTTTAGTACATACAGTGTCTTCTATGGGTACCGATTTGTCGACGCGGTGCTGATAGAACAGATCAATATAGTCCATATCAAGACGTTTAAGACTCTCTTCGCAACATTTTCTTACATATTCTGGGTTACCCTTTATTACTACTTCTTCTCCAATACTGGAGATGCCAAACTTGGTGGCTAATTGGACTTTCCTTCGAGGAAGTTGCTTCAGTGCCTACGAAT
Organism: Tasmannia lanceolata; assembly: GCF_043159265.1. Classification (NCBI taxonomy): domain Eukaryota; kingdom Viridiplantae; phylum Streptophyta; class Magnoliopsida; order Canellales; family Winteraceae; genus Tasmannia; species Tasmannia lanceolata. Next base: position 23,702,023 of record NW_027518689.1, on the reverse strand, counting down.
GTTAATGAAATTTCAAGACATTATAAAATCCAGAATCTAATATCAATATCTCATAGGTAAAACATATCCCAACAAAATTCAAGTCTCGAGTAACATGAACTTGCTTGGTGCAGCTTCGAAGAACACCAGTGAAAAAATTTCACGATGTCTATGAAGTAAATAATGATTGCTATAATGTGGTTCTTTCTCTCATGCTTGTTCTACTAGTCATCAATATCATAGTCACAAATATTTGCCTCAGGTACTTCTCGGCAAGTGTGTATCCTGGGAGAGTTTAAATTTTTTTTTGCTACTTTCAGGTTTATATTGGGAAAAACTGAAGTAAATACAATATGTATAAACATATAAAAATGTATAATTTAAGGAAAATATACAATAAAAATAGGCTACTATTATTTGTGCTACCATGTTTTGATAATGACACAAACTCACCTTGTCTTTTATAATTTAACCAGGTGTCAAAAGCTATTTTGAAAAGGTCCGAGATATTTGTGGCTATGTGACTATGATCGATATCACTCTTCGTACTTTGGATCTTTCAACATAAGAAAAAAGGACATTAAAAGGTTTCAACAGCCTCAGTTTCCTTGTATCGATCAACCGGTAACCAAGAGAGGCCTTTTGAAACAGAACATGCAAAAGGTTGTGAGAGATGAAAAGAATATTTGAACTTGTTGCTTACCGTTCAAAAAAAAAAAAAATAGAACTAATTGCTACAACACAGATGCATGTAGGTTTCAACTAGTTGCATTTGCACTCAGAGATGGAGAAACAGAGGGCCTTTTACTGATTCATTTCTTTTCTATAACAGAACTTTGGTGCTAATGAAATTTTGGTGATATAACAAAGGTTTGGAGATCATTCTTGATATCGCTGGCTTGGTTGGATGATGCCAAAATCAATCTCAGCACTGTTCAAGGTATATCTTTCTGCCCAATTTGAGGAAGAACAAATTGTGGCTGTTATGTTTGGTGGTGCCATTAAAAAAAATGTTTGGTGGTATCGTTGGTAAGGAAGGAGTGCAACAGTATAGTTGAAGGAACTAGGCCATATCAGAAGTAATCTAGAGTGGATAATTGAAAGGTGGAAGCCTCCGCCATTTTTGTCTGTCAAACTGAGCTTTAATGGCTGTTTTCTTGCCAATCCTAGCTTTGCAGGGTGTGGTGTGGTATTATCAGGGATCAGAATAGAGAAGATTGGTTTATTCAGACTCCTTTTGTCATAAGAATTCTACTAAAGTGGAAGATTTTCTCTTCCTCAAGTTGTTTGTCATTTTCTTTCCTTCAATAAACTTCTTGTTATTAATAGAAAGAAAAAAACTACCAAGTCATATTTCCCCTTTACGGTGTCATTTTTATCGTCCTTGCTTGCCTCTTCTTATGTTAATGCCTTCTTTGTTAAATATAGTGCCATACCTTCCCGACAAGGATTTCATTGTCATTGTTAGCTCCATAAATGTCTGATGTATCAAAAAATGTGATCCCTTTTTGGAAAGCATCTTTAATTACTAAACCTCCATCCTCGTGAGAGAGAGGAATATTATACAGTCCAGAAAGACTGGCACAACCAAACCCAAACTTGGAAACCTGTGAAAAAAAATTTCATTAGAAGGAAATAAAATAAAGGAATGGTGCAACAGTTGTTATTTGAATTTGGTAATAATTAAATAATGAACTTCTGAATAGAATTAAAGCACTACCCACATTTTTTGACATGAAAGTTTGTGCGCTTGTGAAGGCCATGTCTATAGGAGGTCTAGTTGTTGAGTTTTAATGAGATAAGTCATGTAGTTTTTAGATTAGAGTGGGATTAGGCATGGGATGATTAGTGATAAGGAGTCTAGTGCTGAGTTGTAGATCAAGGGAGTCTTTTGCTTGGAGTTGTTGCTGATTTGTAGGAAGATAACATCTTTGTTTTCTTGGAGTCCTTATGCATATAAAGTCACTCTCATCTATAAAGATAAAATCTTTGTTTTCTTGGAGTCCTTGTGTATATAAAGTCACCCTTCTCTTTTCTGTTTTCTCTTTATTTTTTGAATCCTCTTTGAGCAATGTTTCAACGGCATCATAGCTTGAGGTAGTAAGAAGGGTGGCTCTCGACAGAGTCTCAATTTGGATGTATCTGAAATACCCCAAACGTTCCAACGTTTGGGGGAGAGGGTATTTTTGTCTTCAAATATAAAATTATAAAATATTAAATTAAAAATTAGAAACAAGTTAGTTTCCTAGTCAAAATGAGTTAGGGTTTCCAAAAGCCTGCTAAATTAGGACTCTTAAAAACAAGAGTCTATAAATAAACTCTTAAGCTACAGATTTTAGAACTTCAACCCTAAGAAGAAATTTTGTGGAGCTTTGAGAGAGGAGAACGAAGAAAAGCTTGGATATCCATCTCCTAAAGAGGTATGTAAATATAGTTAAAATATAATTTTGGTTTATTCTTGAAATCCAAGTAGACACTTGGTTTGGCAACCTAGAGGGAGGGTGAATAGGATGTCTATAAAACTTTTGCCTTTTGAAAACTTTTACTAATTTCACCCTAGTTTTATCCCTTGGTTAATTAAGTTGAATTAGTTAAGCTTAACCAATTTCACAAATGTATATAAGCTTAAAAACCCTTGTTTAAACAACCAACTTAATTAGGAGATTTAGTGGGCTAATTAGCAATGTAAAGTTATTCACGTTGGATGGCAATGCTAACTCACTCAATTCTAAATAATAAGACAAGCACAAATAAGAGAGTGAGAGAGGGAGAGAGAAATCGAGAAATACCAACGCAAGCGACACAAGGATTTATAGTGGTTCGGCCAAAGGCCTACTCCACTCTACTCAAGGTCGCACTTGAGGATTTCCACTATTGAGACCTCCACGACGCCCGGCTCAAAGGCGATTATATTCTCAAGGGAATTAAATGAGGATGCCCTTCCACCTTTACAATGACTCTCCTTCTCCGCCGAGTTCTAAGCGCTTCACCGAAGGGAATTAAACCCGGATGCCCTTGCCACCGATCGAATGAAGAAGAAGAAGAAATATTAGCCTCTTGGCTTGATTACAAGTTGTAGCTCACACACTTTCTCTCAAGAATAATTTGCAAATGAAAGCCTAAACCAATCTCAAATGATTTTCCCAAAATCAAGGCACAATGAGTTTGGTGAGAGTTTTTACCCAGAAATGATTCACAAATGATTTTCTAGGGTTTGTTAGAGTTGGACAATGTTCCTCAAGTGTTTTAGACCCATTAGATGGGTATATATGGTGTCCCAACTCAATATGACCGTTTTAGGGGCAAAACGGTTATTTTCGGGTCAAACAGTCAACTAGCAGTTGGGCCTCCACCAGCTATAATTTTTTGAACAAATACACTGCTCGGAGTTCCGAGAATTTTCTCGGAGTTCCGAGCTCGGAGCTCTGAGGGTTTTCTCGGAGTTCCGAGAAACCAAACAAAGATTTAATTTTAAGAACCTGGAGCATTTCTCGGAGCTCCGAGAATTTTCTCAGAGTTCCGAGACTGGATTTCCAGCAAACAGTGTCCCATTTGAAAAATTCATATCTCCTTCGTTTCTCATCGGATTTCGATGTTCTTATACTCTACAGATATGAGAAAAATGAAAGCTATCTGTTAAAAATATTTTCAAAAATATTTGAAAATGTTTTAAATAAGTTTTGATAGGATTTAGTTGCTGGTCCAGGTTGTTGCTTCGGAACTCTGTTTTGTTCATTCTTGTGCTGAATGCCATATGGGTCCCAACATGTTGGTACACCACCATCGCCATTCACTTATCCATTTAAGTCCTTAAAGGGTGTGTTAGTCTCTTTGAAAAACATATTTTTTAGGGGTTTTAAGATATGCCTTGATAAGAGAAAACACAAGAGAGAAAGGTGATTCATAGTACCATTCTAAGTACTCTCTTGTTCTCTTGAGCCAATCTTCATTTGATCTTCAATGGTGTACTTGGCTTGCTTTGGGATCTTCAAGGTTGAGCTTATTTGCTTGACACCTTCCAAGGATGATGCCACTATTTGGTTCAAGCGCCTTTGAAAGTTGTTGATCCACAAGCTTTGACCTTCATTGATCTTCCTTTGTTTGTTCAATGCTTTGAGATGGTTGTGTGGAACTTCTCCTTGGTTGATCCTCCAAGGTATGGTTTGTCCAAGTATGCTCTAGCTCCTTTGTCCTTTGTTTGGTTCATCTTCAAGCTTAGGCCATCTGGGTGTACTAGCATGGATTGACCTGTGAATTACCTGTCTATAGCACAACACTCAAGGCAAACAATTAGTCCATAAATGGCTAATCAATTTGCGTTTGTTAATCATCAAAACAAGGTGATTGAGTGAACCCATGGGGAACTCTTGGGCTAACAATCTCCCCCTTTTTTATGATGACAAACCAAATTGATTAGAGAGGTGGGAAAATCCTCTTATGAGGATTAGATAAGCAAGATGCGTGCGACTACTCCCCCTCAACATATGCATAAGTTATATTTAACAAATTATTGTACAAGAATGCATATGATTATGGATCTAATCAATTACACAAATTCTCCCCCTTTTGGCATTAGCAAAAAGGAAGGATTAAGCATTTAAGCACAATCACATAAAGCATCAAAGATATTCAATGAGAATATGATGCTCCCCTAACTTCTTATCATGAGTTACCAATTAAAATCAAAGTATAATCCAAAGTATATATGGCATGATAAGAGACAATCAACATAGGAAATGAATAATCACTAAACAAATCAAGCCTATGATGGCAAAACAAAGAGACATTTCAATTTTAGCACAAATTTTTGAAGTGTATCTTAGTGTATATATATATATATATATATATATATATATATATATAAATCCAATATAAATCTACCCTATGACCCGTAATATAATAATAGATTAGCAAGTTAAAGCTTGTATTTTACTTACCATGAAAGAAAATAAGCAGGTGTATAGTTTAGCATGATAAGCCCCCTTTTGTTTTTGAAATTCCTATTAGAATCTTATCATGAGGTTGTGTGTAGTTATTCATTATGATAAGCAAGAATATATATATATTTTTCAAGTTAAAAACATTCTCTTAAATTGTCATGCATAGAAATGGACATTTGATCCTAATATGGCTAACTATTAAGATATATGGCATGACAGTGAGCTCTATCATGGATATATTGATTGCCAAGAGAAAATATACATGAAAAGTACTCAAATTCATAGAGATTAAGATTAGCAAGAATAATTTTCTCCTATGAATGTAGATCTAGAAAGATATGCAAGTTTTAGCTTTTGTTTAAAATGACAGATAAGCTTCCTTCTTTTCTTTTTTTTAATCTAATGATATGCAATTTTTAGCATAATTAGTGGGAAAATGCTTGAATGGATAGTGTAAGCATCATACAATGATCCATATAAACATAAAGATAGCAACAATTAGCTCTCCCCCTTAGTATTTGTCATTGGCCTTAGATAAACCTAAGATTTAAGGCATGACATGGCATAATAGGCCAAAGATATGACAATGGAATACTTGGCAACCAAAACTTATTCTTGGAATAAATGATATCATATTAGACCATCCAAGATAAGTCAAAAAGCCTAAAGGATATGACACTAACACATAGGCTATGAGCTTCTTGTCTTCAACTACACTTGAAAACACAAGACAAGCCCGGTCATAACCCATATGAAGCAACAATGCTCCAAATGAGTGTACTTATCATATACATAATGATATACACATTTAATATCATATGACAAGCCATTTAGGACAAAATCTTATCCTACTAAGCTCCCCCTTTGAAAATGAGTCATGCAATGCATGAATCCAAAGGAATATCCTTGCATAGACTCTAAAGGTTTTTGGATATATTTTCCAAAAGATATCATGTTAAACTCAACCCTTGGGCTACAATGACACTTACTCTCCAAGTGTCAGTTTATCATGATAAAATGAGTCATAGTCTAGCTCATCATGATAAACAAGCATAGCACAAAAGATTTTCAATCTTTAGCTCATGCTCCCCCTAAATGTGATTTAATATTTTTCAAATTCACGTTTTACTTCCCTAAGTATGTAACATACATAACTAGCTAGGGAGATCACATATAAATGTATACCTATTCATGTTTGAAATGTTGGCACAAGGCCAATTTGTTAGATATTTTAATTGATGCGAATGTACCATCTCTCTTAGAATCTAAAAAGGCTAAGGGCACCAATTGAGTGACTTTTAAGATTAAGGTTTAACATCTCATATGTGTAGATATTATCAAACAAGGGGTGATAACTATAGAATATGTATATACCAATTTGAGTTCAATTCTATAGGACTAAGACATAGTGAGAATGGTCAATAAAATACTATATCTTAGAGAGACATCCATGATTCATGAAGGTGAGAGTATACCTTATGAGAAGATATGATCAGCAAGGTTTCCATGGATAATCTACCATGTTTGGACACAAAGGGGATGACACATAATGTGCATGGTCCAAACATTACATCTACATCCACAAACACATGTAAAATGACAAGGCATTAGGCACAAGGTGCATAAGCCCTATTGAAAAACCAAAAATGTGTGGGAGACACATGTTCCCATCACAATCTAATGTATACGACCACCTTGGTAAATTTTAATTTTACTCAAGTAAGTAAATGCCCAAATATGATTCTAGATTCCTATGATATTTTCATTTCAAGTCATACATTGAATCTAGATTCATGTTTCAACTTTCCTACACATTATATCCTTTTGTGTTTCTAGGGAAAGATCCAAGGATTTTAGAGTATATAAATATATATATATCACATGATAAAATCCACCTTGGATATACACATTCCAACATGAACTTTCATGACTATTTGAACAAAATACATATAACATTACTTATACATTTCAAGGTTCATCTAAATCATGAAAAGATAATCAATCAAAGCTCTTTTGAAAATACATAAGATTTGACCCATCTATGATTCTTCTAGTATTTGATGAAAATCATTAAGCATGTAATAGAATGGGTTTGATAGGACAACTAGGTGCAAAGCAATAAAAATGTTTGTTCACCTAAGGCACAAAAAGATGTCTAAGAAGGGATTTGAGTTGTTTTCTTAGACATGGAATCTAATATCTTAGTTTTACTAGAAATGATATTTAAAATAATTGAAGTACATAATTATCTAGCAAGTGTCATATTTGTCCAAAAATAGAGTTTAAAGAATGATACTTTGGCATTTTCTCAAATTTTTGTTCAAGTATTATTTGATTGCCAAAAATTTCCATTTAAATTCAAGTCTTTAAACCTATGGGTTTCTTTTCTTTTGGTTTTGCTAGAATGATGTGATATTTAACCCAACTCCTAGCAACTACCAAAATGGGTTCAAATTTTAAAGATGTACTTGAAACTTTAATTTGAACACATTGGCACAAAGGTGTGGTTGAATATCCTATAAGCACAATTTATGGTTTTCACATTAATGTTCTCTAGAGTGGCTTTCTTTTGTGGATGATCACTAAGTGCAAGAAGATCTAAATCATAATGTATGCACTTAGAGAGATGTTTCTAATCATGATATTCAATTAAGTTCAATATATCAAAGTCTCATATTAACTACATTTAAGCATCTAGACTTTGAATTACAAGAAGATATATAGATACATGTTATTCAAACAGAGATAGGCATATAGTATCTATACACTTTTTTTTTTTTTTTAAAAAGATTTTCAAATTAAGCACATTGAATATTGATACAAAAATGTTAACCAACTATAAGCATATTGTATCAAAAATTCATTTTCAAATGATATTTCATTTTAAGCTCATCACCCCTAAATCTACTAATCATATGATGTGATTCAAGTAAGGGGATTTTGGAACCCAAACCATGTTGGTTCTAAGCAAGTTTGTTCTAGTTGATGTATCTTTTCTATCCCAAACACACTTATTACTTTTTACAAATCTAAACATACATTTAGATTTGTAATGTCCAAATGTACCACAAAAATCACAAGACATATATGAGTAGGTAGATGGACGGGATGAACAAAATGATTTACAAGAATGACTATGATGAAAACTATGTTTTGCACTTTCTTGTAAATAATGATTTTCCAGCATTAATGTTTCATTCTTGATGTTTAAGTCATTGATTTCCGTTTTAAAATTTATTAATTCAAGAGATGAAAGCATTTTGATTTTCTCTTCTTCTTCTTTAAGGAGTTGATTTTTCTCTCTTAGTGAAGCAATGGTATCACTTAGTTCAATAAAATCTTTTTTAAAAAATTTCACTTTCTTCACTAAGATGTGCATGATCTATTTCTAGTGACCTAAACTCCTTGTGAATACTAGCTAAATTGTTTTTCAAGTTTGAATTCTTAGCTAGTTGATCCTCAAGTTTCTTATGTAATTCTTGGACATTTTCAACATGTTCTTCAAATGTGAATTCGGCATTATCCAAGGGGTCTTCATTAGATAATCTCATTAAGCACATGTTTTGATTTTGAAGATTTTTAATAGAGTCCAAAACATTTTTATCATTTTTACAAGAGGATATTTTTTCATAAATGTTAGGTGGTAATGCACAACATATTGCAATTAGGGCTTTTGTATTTAGTAAAGATAATTTTTTATCATAATCATTTAATCTTTTAGATTTACCATTTAAAACAAAATCATTTTCAATTATCTTTATCATATCTTTATCTAGACCTTTTAAGTATGTCTTCATATGGATCAACCATGATCCATAATCCGACCCATCCAAAATAGGTAGTCTAGATCCAATCTTTTAAGTTGCCAAAAAACTAGATCGTTTAACTCTTAACCGATTAGGGTCTTAATCAAGAGCCCAAGCTTTGATACCAATTGAAATCCAAGTAGAGACTTGGTTTGACAACCTAGAAAGGGGGTGAATAGGATGTTTATAAAACTTTTGCCTCTTGAAAACTTTTACTAATTTCACCCTAGTTTTATCCCTTGGTTAATTAAGTTGAATTAGTTAAGCTTAATCAATTTTCCCAAATGTATATAAGCTTAAAAACCCTTGTTTAAACAACCAACTTAATTAGGAGATTTAGTGGGCTAATTAGCAATGTAAAGATATTCACGTTGGATGGCAATGCTAACTCACTCAATTCTAAATAATAAGACAAGCACAAATAAGAGAGTGAGAGAAGGAGTGAGAAATCGAGAAATACCAACGCAAGCGACACAAGGATTTATAGTGGTTCGGCCAAAGGCCTACTCCACTCTACTCAAGGTCGCACTTGAGGATTTCCACTATTGAGACCTCCACGACGCCCGGCTCCGAGGCGATTAAACTCTCAAGGGAATTAAATGAGGATGCCCTTCCACCTTTACAATGACTCTCCTTCTCCGCCGAGTTCTAAGCGCTTCATCCAAGGGAATTAAGCACGGATGCCCTTGCCACCGATCGAATGAAGAAGAAGAAGAAGAAGTATTAGCCTCTTACTGGGCTTGATTAAAAGTTGTAACTCACACACTTTCTCTCAAGAATAATTTGCAAATGAAAACCTAAACCAATCTCAAATGATTTTCCCAAAATCAAGGCATAATGAGTTTGGTGAGAGTTTTTACCCAAAAATGATTCACAAATGATTTTCTAAGGTTTGTTAGAGTTGGACAATATTCCTCAAGTGTTTTAGACCCATTAGATGGGTATATATGGTGTCCCAACTCAATATGACCGTTTTATGGGCAAAACAACTATTTTCGGGTCAAACAGTCAACTAACCGTTGGGCCTCCAACGGCTATAATTTTTTGAACAAATACACTGCTCGGAGTTCCGAGAATTTTCTCGGAGTTCCGAGCTCTGAAGGTTTTCTCGGAGTTCCGAGAAACCAAACAGAGATTTAATTTTAAGAACCTGGAGCATTTCTCGGAGTTCCGAGACTGGATTTCCAGCAAACAGTGTCCCATTTGAAAAATTCATATCTCCTTCGTTTCTAATCGGATTTCGATGTTCTTATACTCTACGGATATGAGAAAAATGAAAGCTATCTGTTAAAAATATTTTCAAAAATATTTGAAAATGTTTTAAACAAGTTTTTATAGGATTTAGTTGTTGGTCCAGGTTGTTGCTTCGGAACTCTGTTTTGTTCATTCTTGTGCTGAATGCCATATGGGTCCCAACATGTTAGTACACCACCATCGCCATTCACCTATCCATTTAAGTCCTTAAAGGGTGTGTTAGTCTCTTTGAAAAACATATTTTTTAGGGGTTTTAAGATATGCCTTGATAAGAGAAAACACAAGAGAGAAAGGTGATTCATACTACCATTCTAAGTACTCTCTTGTTCTCTTGAGCCAATCTTCATTTGATCTTCAATGGTGTGCTTGGCTTGCTTTGGGATCTTCAAGGTTGAGCTTATTTGCTTGACACCTTCCAATGATGATGCCACTATTTGGTTCAAGCTCCTTTGAAAGTTGTTGATCCACAAGCTTTGGCCTTCATTGATCTTCCTTTGTTTGTTCAATGCTTTGAGATGGTTGTGTGGAACTTCTCCTTGGTTGATCCTCCAAGGTATGGTTTGTCCAAGTATGCTCTAGCTCCTTTGTCCTTTGTTTGGTTCATCTTAGAGCTTAGGCCATTTGTGTGTGTGTGCTAGCATGGATTGACCTGTGAATTACCTGTCTATAGCACAACACTCAAGGCAAACAATTAGTCCATAAATGACTAATCAATTTGCGTTTGTTAATCATCAAAACAAGGTGATTGAGTGAACCCATGGAGAACCCTTGGGCTAACAATTCTACTCTCTACAGAGATTTAGATCACTTGAGAATAAAGAAGAGATCATATCTCTATAGATTTAAATCAAGCCTTGTGTTCTTCGATCGAAGAACCATTGATTAAGGTTGAGGAAATTGGTTTTTCCCCGAAGATCTTCGCACTCTTTCGCGTTAGATGCCCTAATCAAGTGAGGAGATTAATAAATAACTTATTAAGATGTTTAATATGTTTAAAGGAATAAGAAAGAAGGGTTTTCGAGTAGAAAATCTGAAAGGAACAGTGTTCTAGCGAGTTTTGGGAAAAGTCCAAATCACGAGATTCGAACGCCCTAAGGAGGCGCCCGAAGGGTCTTCGGACGTTCGAAGGGCAAGGGTCGGGCGCCCGAACACCCATAACCGAAAATTCCCAAGAGGGGAAAATTGCAGGGGCGCCGGTGAGGGTGGTTCGGACGCCAGGTTTGAACGCCCGAACACACTATGAAGGGCCGATTTTTTGGAGGTTTTCCCGGTGAGACAGATTTGTTCAAGGCATTAATTAAGGGTTAATATGAATTGTAGGTGATATTACACTGATTTAAAAGACCTTGTTCGTGGGAGACAAATCAAACAAGTACCACAGGTGAGTAGACTTGTTCTACTACAGTTATTCTAATAATGAATATGATTTCTTATACAAGTGTGCATGTTCTTGATTGATACTGACTGTGTTAGTATACACGAGGGTCAATATTCATAGTATGGTATTGACTCCTAGTTCGGATCTACCATATGCACGTATGTGCCAGTTAGACTTTTATAGTCACAGTTTGCATCAGGAAATGGTGTTATCCAAGTGAGAATGCAACAGTTAAAGTCCCTTGAGACAAAGTGTTGTGCATGATTACTAAGTGAGAATGCAACACTTAAAGTCCCTTGAGACAAAGTGTTTTGCATGATTACTAGTGTAAGAGACTTTTCTAGGCCGTCGAAGGAACGTCACAGATCAAGCCGCAGTTTTAACCCTACGCAGTATTTTCGGGGTTGTAATCCCGTACGAGATCATTGGGATTCGGCTTCCTACGAGTTGGTAGGCAGGTTCTGTTGGCTACGTAGTCTAGCAGTACTAGTCTCACTACACTAGGCATCAGGCGCAATTACAGTTACAGTTACAGATACAGTTATGCATGTTTATGCCAGTTATACAGTTTGCTAGCTAGATTACTATGCCAGTTACAGATTTACATATATTGCCAATTATTCTGTTTTTATTAATTGTTATTATGATTTTAGTGTAGACATGTTGATTTCACAGGGCATTAGCTCATTCCACGCATTCTATGTTACAGGTGGAGAACAGTAGATACTTGATTTTGCGGGCTTGGGAGTGAGCAAGGGCGACAATTTAGGATTTGTTATTTTCAATTATTCAGACAGTAGCTTTAGTTGGAATGAACATTTAGCTATTTAATTTGGTTTGAATTGATGTAGTCCGTTGGACAAAGATATTTAGTTTCCGCATTGATTACTCTGTTAGTTAATTAATTTGGTTATTTTTAGTAGCTCTGTTTATTGCATGGTTCCAGTGTGAATGCCTTTCATATTCGTGGTTGATGAATATGTGGCGTTGTTGTGGGCCTAGACCAGAAACTCGGTTTGGGGCGTGACAGTATCAACTTGGAATAAAAGCCATACAATCTGATGGCTGATGGAACGAGAATATCCCACATGGATGAGAGAGTGAGGAAACCTCTCACGAAGAGCTAAAGAAAACGACGGTTCGACACGTGATGCACTACTACATGAGATTCTGAAAAAACTAAATAAGTTGCAACCAGCACCTAAGGACCCAGAAGGCCGCTCTCAAGCACAAGGAAGCGTATTTTTGGGTAGCAGTGTTCACATGGGCGATAGTCAATCCTTCGGAACTAACAGAGGCATCCAAACAAGGCCGATGCGATTGGATTTCTATCCTTTTGATGAAAATCCAAACAGATTGGTCTTTAAGGCAAAAGATTATTTTAGGTATCACCAGGTGCCATATGAACAATGGTTAATGGTGGCAGCCCTAAACATGGATGATGAAGCTCTCGAGTGGTACTAATAGTAAACATAATAGAAACCGGTGGTGACATGGAACGACATGGTAGAAGCAGTGGATGCCCATTTTGGCCTCCGAGTAGCGTAGCTTCGTACCCGAGCAATAATCGGATCAGGGCCTAATAACTTGCTATTGTTCGGCCTGAAACAACTGGATCAAGCCCACCCCATTCAATGCCAATCAGTTGAATCAATTGACCCCACCCCCCTAAGTAAGTGACTTATATTCTCTCCCCAAGTGAAGGAAGAACACGGCGACCCCTTGAAATCCAACAATGAAATACACGATTCCAGAAGGAGGAAGTTGAAAAGTGGTTGGAGGTTGATTTGAAAAGATGAGACATGTTACACTTCTTGAACTTTTCAACTTAGCACGGCTCCAGGAGGAAGAGGAGATAAGGCGGCAGGCGATAAGACCAAGCATACCGCTTTGTACACCTCCGGTTGTTGACCCAAGCCAAAGAGATTGCCACCAATTATTAAGAGGCTAACCCTGTTGAAGCTCGAGAACGGAGGGAAAAGGGTTTGTGCTACCGCTGTGATGAGATAAACACACCCAATCACCGATGTACGACTCAGAAGTTTTTTTTTTTGGGTCGAGGGTTACTTGAAGAAGATGACACAACAATGGAAGAAGAGTCTGGGAATACCATGGAAGCAGAGGAGGCACCAAAAATCTCCTTGATGTTATTGCGGGTCTGCGGGCCCCATAAAATAGGAGAATTGTTGGGTCAATCCGGCAGTCTCAACTCACTGTTCTTATAGATAGTTGATCGACTAACAATTTTATAGATCATATGATCATACGATGAGCCCATAGACCTATGCAATCAGATGTCGTTTTTGAGGTGATGGCGGCCAACGGGGAAAACTGAAGGGGGGCGGTCAATGTTTAGTAGTCCAGATCCAATCCCAAGGAGTTCCCATCAAAGCTGATATTTATTTATTGTGGCTTGGGGGTTGTGATGCAGTTCTTGGGAAAGCCTGGTCACACATGTTAGGGCCAATTCTTTGGGACGACTTCTAATTCTTATTCATGCAATTTAGAGGCAAGGAGAACGTGTACGCTCTCAAGGGACACCCATATTCACCATCAGAGGTTATGGGACACGAGAAGATGAACAAAAAACTTAAGGGAGCTCGGAAAGCTTACAGATTACAATTATTTAGTATAAAGGTTCCTCCGACCTGTCCAAATCAACGCAGCTCAATCGAGAAGTGCAACAAATCTTGGACGAATTCCAAGATATTTTTGCCAAGCCGAAGGGAGTTCTTCAACAGAGATCTCAGGATCATCGAATTCTGCTGGTAGATGGGGCACAAACAGTGTTGGTAGGGCTTTACATTTATCCACATTGTCAAAAAATACCCTAGCTATCGACTGGAACATATATGGGTGTGTGAGAGGAAGAAAATGACCACATTTGGAAAGTCGATCAATCACCGCCATGATTGCCAGTTTTTTAGAACAATTTGGCATGCCCTTGGTAAAATTCAAAGATATATCAAGCCATACCCTATCAGAACTAGGGAGAGGTTGTATAATCTCAGAGTTGGCACGATCTTGCTCTTGACAAGTTGACACGTGTCACACTCTCCAACCCATCATTGAATTTCCTTTCTTAAACCTGGCCAATAAAAAATTGTTGTGACTCTTTGTAGAGTAATGGAAACCATATTGCCCTAATGAGGGTCTCGCATGGTGTTCTAAGAAAATATCCTTCCTCAATGGTAATGTTGGAACCATCAAGATTCTCCCCTTCCTACAAACAACCTCGTCCAACTCCTTGTATTTAGTGGTATTAAGTGTATCAGTCTGCAACTTTCTTTTGACCTTTTGAACATAAGAATCCGAATTTGCTTCTTCCCTTACTTGATCTAACCATGTACAAATAGGATTGAAAATTGCAAAAATTTCTCTCCTTGCTACATGAGAGAGAGCATCTGCTGCCCAATTTTCCAATCCCTTTTTATATTCAATTTGGTAATCATATCCCAATAATTTAGCTAACTATTTTTGCTGAGTGGTAAACCTCTACTCCAATAAATGCTTGAAACTACGTTGAGGCGTGCAGATGATGAACCGACGTCCCGTCAAATATGGCCTCCATTTTTGGATGGCTAGAATTATGATAAGTAATTCCATTTCATATGTGGAAAGAGAGATTATGACCATGAAGTGCTTGGCTGAGATATGCAATGGGTCTTTCTTGTTGCATCAAAACCGCTCCGGCACCGGTACCACATGCATCACACTCGATCACAAATGAAAGAATAAATTCAGCAAGGCTAAAACTGGCATCCTTATCATGGCTTCCTTCAATTTATGAGATGCCAAATCTGGCTCGAAGTTCCAACCACATGCATCCTTCTTTAAAAGAGAGATTAGAGGAGCTACAACTTTGCCATAACCTTCAATATAATTTCTATAGTAACAGGCCAGCCCCAAAAATTCCCTAAGTGCATTGACTGAATTTTCAGAATCCAAATTACACTGAATCTTCTGCTGGCACACTACAACGCCGTTTTTTGAGATTATGTGTCCCAAATAATTAACCTCTTTGCTACCAAAAGGACACTGAATCTTTTTTTTCTTTGAAAATTGACAATTTCATCAATACTATGAAGATTACATTGGGGACCAGGGGTCCATACTTGCATTACATAGAATCAATTAAGGGTGGCCAGAAGCATACTCCTAGGCCAGTAAAAACCAAAAGAAGTGATCTTCTAGGCCAACCGCTACAGTGAGGTCCACACTTCCATGAGATACCACCATGCCAAATAACTGTTTCACTTTCCTTTCGAATTCTTCATCTACTACCACAGCCTAGAGTGCCTTCACCATTCCCCCTTCCTTTCCTTCAAACTGCCCAATGTTCTCAATTGAATCGAATCCAACAAAAAGCGCCATATTTGTGGGCCCCATCAAGTCATATGTGTGACCTACCATGTCACACAGACTTCTCCACCACTTTCTAACTGGCGAATTCGATTTTCAAAAATCCCGCTCAAAGGCCTGAAGCTATTGTGAGCCCCTAACCATGCACAATAGCCAACCAATCGAATCCGATCTTCGGCGGCCTCCACCATGCGCGGCAGCCTGTTCCGGGGGATCCCCGTTAAACCACCAAGCCAAAAACCCTAGTCTAACCCTAGAGACCACCATTGTTCACCCTGACTTCTTCCTCTTCACCTCCACCAAAACCTAAAACTCTAACCCTACCCTTCCTTCCACCTAACTCTAGAGACCACCATTGTTCACCCTAACATTCTTCCTCTTCACTTCCACCAAACCCTAAATCCCTAACCCTACCCTACCTTCCACCAACCCTATTCTTACCTCTTTCCTGAACCACTAGCTCTCCAGCCACCGATGTCACCACTCCAGCTAATTAACTGCAACCCAAAACAACTATCCTAACCTAACACCCGGCCCTTCTAGCCTCAACCTTGCACCTCGATCAAACACATCTTTTACCTCCCAAACTCCAGACAGCAACCCAACACTATCTCTGGCTACCCATCACCTCCGCCACTCAACACGGCCCCCAGATCCGGCGACCCACAGCTTCCCAAAGCCCTATGCCGGTCATCTGAGCACCATTTCCAACATCCCACGTGCCTTCCTCGTTTCACGAGGGAGATGAGGGTTTGGAATAACCGGTCGTCTCAATACCGTCGTCCGCATCCTCCATCATACTTTTTTCTCCACCACCACCACCATCACCTCCACATCCAACCTCTTCCTTTTTCCCCCGAATCCGGCCACCCTTTTTCATACTCCTGCCACGTCCACCACTTCCAACTCACCAGCCCACTTTCTCCATCCACCCTACCCAGTTCCGATCATTTCCCATTAAATCCAGTCATTCCGCACCTCCAGCCACCATTGCTACATCCCCAGCGAGATCTGCCCAACTCCGGGCATCATCCGGCCACCAACACCTCCCTTGCCCATCAAGAGAGAGAAAGGGAGAGATCAGAAAGTAGAAGAGATAGATCTAAGAGAAAGAGAGACCAAAGAGATAGAAAGAGGGGGGAACAGAAAAAACAGAAAGAGAGAGATCAGAAAAATGAAAGAAAAGGAGATAGGGGGAGAAAGAGAGAGATCAGGAAAGGAGAGAGAGAGAGAGAGAGAGAGAGAGAGAGAGACCAGCGTGAGAGGGGGGGAAACACTAAAAGAGAGAGAGAGAGAGAGATGCAATTGCCTCCCTCCCTAGGGTTTCCATCAACCTAGGGAGGGGGGGAGAAGAAATCGCCCTTTTTTCTCGCCCTTCTCTAAAACCTATTATTTGATTTATGGAGTCCTTAATCTGCACTTCTGAAGCTATTTACCTAATCAGATGAGGAAGTTACTTGTGCCCAACTTTTTTATTCTTCTTGATGAATCCCATGCTGATGAAAACATACCAAAGGCTTTTCACACTGTGAAGCTTTTGCATAGAGCTTATGGCTTCATATGACCTCCAACACCAACTTTAAATGCTGGAAGTGTCTAAAAAATTTCTTGCTATACTCAAGAATTGTTAATTTTCCAATGAGAAGGCATACCTCGATTCGTATGCAGCGGATGATAGAATCATTGGATTTGGAGAAGATGAATCGATGTAGTGAAATGCCGACCAATCTTGATCCACTCCCTGTTCAACCGTGAGTCCGATGGTGCTCTCTTCCAATCTCTAAATTCCAGAGATTGTGCCTTTTGAACCGTTGCCAGGGAGTGGGATCTCATGGCTTTTATAGGCTTCCCTAAAACCCTGGGTCTAGGGCTAGGTTTTCCTGGTCATTCCCAATTTATGAGGGGCAAATTGGTCATCCCATCACCAGTACATAATTACGAATATAACCATCATCCATCGGTAATTACAATAAAGCCAAAGTGTGCACACCCTCAGATAGTGTCTCGGTCAATCATACTTATTAAACCCCCCCCCTTTGAATCGAGTGTGAATAAGGGATTTTTCCGTTTTTCCAATTCCTACATATATTTTCGGTTTCCTCAATTCAAAGTGTTCCTCAACTTGATCGGCCAAATTGTAAATCGTGTTTGTAAATTCCCGCGACATAATTATTTAAAATAATAAATATTTAATAACATAATAGGTTTAGAAAAATTACGTCGCTAATTTTTCGTCAAATACATTCCGATAAGAATTCCAATTTGGCTCAATCGATCATCAAGTACAATCGGGATAATTATATCCAATTATCGTGTATTCGTTGAGGCCTCTAAACACACTCAAATTGAATATAATTAAATATAACTTAATCGAGAATTCCACAGCTAATTCCTCAACTTCGATCGGCACATTACATTGAGCCCCAGCATGGGCATTCGTCACTTTGTCCCGAGTAGTGCCCTATGTCCCATATCAAAGAGTTCACCACAACGGCTTCTCTAGTTAAGTGTGCTGCGTACACACTATCGTAATACAGTGCACGTAATTCGAACGTATTCCAAAAAAAAGTATATTAGCCCAATTCCGTCGACTTACTTTCCGGTCCCTCACACGTGTATATTTCCACATGTTGTGTGAGTACTTTCTAGTGTGAGACACACCAACGCATAATCCACTTGTTTCCTCAAACACATAGGGCCACCAGTCTTCAGGAGCCGTTCCCTTCAGACAGATCCCAGCGGAAACATTCCAAGTACCACTTTCAGGGCTTAATTCCATCGGCAGGTCCTATGGTCCTATCCATAGTTACCAGGTCGGGAAACGGATATGGGAAACGAAACGTGAAACGCGTGAAAAAAATTAAAGGAGAAACGAGAAACGTGAAACGATAGAAAAGCGCATGCGAAACGCATTGGAAAACGTCTTTGGAAATGTGAAGGAAACGTTTGGGAATCGCGGGGAAACACGTGTGAAACGATTTTGTTTTAGATTTTGATAACTGATTATAAGTCCAAATTCCATAATTGGTTATTAGATTCAAAATTAAATGTAATTTTGAGTGCAATAATCCGTCCAAAATTTTGTAAAATCGGTTTTGGTGAATTTTTCCAAGCAAATCTTTTTTTTTAAATGTTTTCCTTGCAATTCTCTAATAAAGACTTGGGAAGTTATATACCCGCCTCTTTTTTAACTGGGACAGCCCCTTTAGTGTATTTTTTACTTTTACACTAGAGGTGGCTGTCCCAAGTAAAACCAGGGGCGAGTATATCGTTTCCAACAGTTTTTGCACGAGAGAACAGCCACATCAAATAAATTAAATGAAATATCCACCCCTCTTTTTTTACTGAAGACAACTCCTTTTAATGTATTTATGACTACACTTTCACACAGGAGGGCTGTCCAAAATAAATAAGGGGGCCAATATATCATTTCCCAAAAGAATTTTGCACGAGAGAACAGCCACATCATATGAATTAAATGAAATATGCACCCCTCTTTTTTACCGAGGACAACCCCTTTTAGTCTATTTTGACTACTCTTTTACACTGGACGTGGCTGTCCCAAATAAAAAAGGGGGCTAATATTTCATTTTGCCAAAAGAATAACGCACGAGAAAACAGCCACACATCAGATTTAAGACTCTTTACAGTGGGGCATGTTCAATTACAAGACTGGGTCTAATTTTACTTACAAAAACACTATTTTTAGGGGTTTTTTGGTAAATTACATGTAAACAACTAAAACCTTAATTCCAACGACATTTAAGAGATTTAATACCCCTCTTTTAAACATTGGAAAGAGCAGAAGCTCTTGGGAAGGGAATCGTGCGGCTGGCTTCTCTTGGGAAGGAAACATCATGCAGGTTTTCAAGTTGAAATTAGGGTTTACAACTTTGAATATTTGTGATGAAGAAGAAGAAGAAGAAGAAGATAGCTGGAGCAGAGATTTAGGTAGGAATCTTCTCTCTCTCTCTCTCTCTCTTTCGTTTTCTTCATTAATCCTGTACCATTTCACATTTCGGCAAATTTTTGTTGATGCTTTGAATATTTAGACACATTTCGACCAAGATTTTTGCAGTTTTTCTTTCGTTTTTTCGTGATTGCGTTTTCTGTACGTTTCACGTGCGTTTCCGTGACGTTTCCTGGACATTTCACCAATTTTTTTCGGCCGTTTCGTTTCCGTTTCGGAAACGCGTTTCCCACTTTGCTTCAACGTTTCCGGCAACTATGGTCCTATCACCACTGCCCGTTGTATTCCATGGTCTTGTCCCGGCATCAATTTGGTCAATACTTATTCCTGACACCCCACTCACCGTGGAAATATAGGTCCAAACCGGTTAAGGGGATTTCCAAGATTCCAATCCCCAAGATTCCATGAATAACATGATGTACATTAAAGTACGACAGGTTGAAATTAGATCAGTGGCAATGAAATGGTCTTGCAAGGCCACCAAAATGCCAAAAATCCCAACAAGAATATCAACAAACAATACTAGCACAAATTTTTGCAAAAAGGTTTTAAATCTGTACTAAAATGTTGACAGTGCATTAGTCAGTCTGAAGGGCATAAATAGAACGGGAAAGTCGACTTTTCATCATTTTAGAATTCGGTCTTGAAACTATTTTTAATAAATCCAAATGGGGGGCATTCCCCTATTTACATGTGAATCTTAAGTAAATGTCTCTACTATTTTAATGTCCAAGATGATCAAAAACGGTTTAATGTCCATTTACTTAAAAGACTTTGCCTATAAATACCCAATTCTAAGAAGAGGCAAGAAGAAATAGAACTAAGAAGAGGCAAGAAGAAGAGAGGAACGAAAAGAAATCCCAAATAAAACGAGACGAAACAAATTGCTTCGATCAAGAAAGACCGAAACAGAACGAATCGCCAAACGAAACGGAAAAACCCAATTTTGTTCCGTTTTCCGGAACAAAATGAATCATTTCGGCCGAAATGAAACAAAATTTACAACTAAGTTGCCAGGCAATATTTTGAAACTTTACCAATAGAATAATGTCTTTCATTCATTTCGCTAGAAGCAAGAACCATCCCAACAATTTAGGCCCTCTTTCCTCTTTTTTCTGCATGTTTCATGGTATCATGAACCCCTTTCTTTATAAAACAAGTCTCCGTTTTCATAGTAACTCTCATTCGACAATCCTAATCTTATTTGTTCATTTTGCTAGAAGCAAGAATCATCCTAATAATTTAGGCCCTCTTTTTTATTTTCTTCTGCATGTTGCATGGTATCATGAACCTCTTTTTTTATAAAACAAGTCTCTGGTTTCATAGTAACACTCTCATTCGACAATTCTAATCTAATTATTTGTAGAGTTTTCTATAATTTTGTCTCTTGCTTTTCGAGAAATTCATTTTGTTAACTTACCAACTTCTCCAAAAGCTTAAGCTGTTGGAGAAAGGCGTTATTTATCTTTTATACTTTAACACTCCCCCGCACGTGTGGCCCACTTGGCAAACACATGGCACATGTGGTCCCACTTTGGGCTAACCATCGCATGTGGATTTTTGCTATCCGGGAGGTTTGAACTCGAGACCTTTGGCTCTGATACCACGTTAACTTACCAACTTCTCCAAAAGCTTAAGCTGTTGGAGAAAGGCGTTATTTATCTTTTATACTTTAACACATTTAACACCCAACAAGAATGATGGCTAGGATCTTCTGAAGGATAGTACTTTTGGTGCATGCCTTATCTAAGATGTCGAATAAAAGAAGAAACAGCATAGATCATTGAAAAGTAGTCACCACCAATGCTCGTATATTTTTTTAATTTCAAAAAAGTACGGTCGGACTCAGTATAACTTCTCCCCTAACAATGACTCTTTATTCTCCAATAAAAATGTCGCAAAACATACCGTTGGATGGCTGGGATAACAAGAGATTGGCTGTGCGGATAGTCATGGTTGGGATCATTCCTAACTAACATGTTTTGGGTCCAACAAGGGGATAAACATGTGTAATCAACACCATTAATCTTATACACCTTCATGAAGTAACTCAGATGGTCATGGTCTCACCTTTGCCTAAAGAATTCGAAGATTTATTTTTTTTTGAATGATGAAGATTTCATTAAAAGAATGGAGACCGAGATGATCAACAAGATATAGAGATACACAAGGATAGAAAAGGAATAGAAAGCCCAAGAAAGGGGGAAGAGAACAGGCATCAAGGAGGGAGAGAATCATAAAGGTCCAACTCCTCTTTTGAAACCCCTTCTCTAGCTAAACTACCGGTAACATCATTAGTCGATCTCCTAACATGACAAAAATAAGGGGAAGATTTGCCCACCCGATCTAAAATCTCCTCAAAAAAGCTAGTGAACCTCCAAGGATACGGGTGGGCACCACTAAGCCATTTTATGACATTGAGAGAGTCTCCTTCCACAATGACCTTGTCCAAAATCTCATTTTCAAGTAGATTAATTCCTTGAAAGGCCGGGCGAACTTCCGCCTCACTTGAGTCCACTATCCCTCCCTGTCCGCGAAAGCCCATTTTACAAAGCCATTCTCATCTCTAAGAACACCTCCGATGCCCGAAGGTTCCGGACCCGTCGAAGTTCAGCTTTAAGAAGCCAGGGTCTGGAGGTTTCCAAACTTGCACAATCATGGGGCTCGATTTCGAAGTGTTGCAAATTTCCTTCCATTCGTACCATAGGTCATGGCCTGACACAAACTTGAAACACGGGATAACCTAATCAAGGGGCTAGGATAATCTGACCAAGAATTCGAAGATTTAGCTTATCCAAACCCTAAATGAGGTTTGATAGATCAAGAGGCATCTGAACAAGGTGAGGTCAATAGCAATGGGCTGGACTTGTGGTCATTGGTCAGATCAACGGACCTAATTACTTACCTAGCACAAAAGGGAACTAAATAATAGTTGTTAACTACCATGATCCTTTTGGTATGTTTCATAAGAGTCATACCCTTGTACTATGTTGAAGAGTGGAGAGAAGAAGAGGATGGGAGAAAAGTGTTGTGAGTGGGAGCTCCCCTCACTAATATATTTATAAGAAAGGAGAACATACAAAATGACTACTAAGCCCTTAAGGCTAATACATCTGTTTCTAACACTCCCCCTCAAGCTGGAATGTATATATTATACATTCCTAGCTTGTTACAATTGTCATTCAATTTAGCATTACTTAAGGGCTTAGTGAAAACATCTGGAGGCTGGTCCATGGATCAAGTGAAGGAAACATGAATCTCGCCTCTATGTATTCTCTGAAGAATGAAGTGACAGTCAGCCTCTATGTGCTTGGTTCTCTCATGAAAGACAGGATTGGTAGCTATATAAATTGCAGCTTATCACAATAAAGCCGGGCTGGAGAGGATGAAGGAAAACCAATCTCTGATAAGAGAGAATGTAACCAAATAAGCTCACCATTAGTATGGGACATGGCTCGATACTCTACTTCGGCACTGGACTTGGAAACTATGTCTTGTTTCTTACTCCTCCATGACACTAAAATGCCTCCCACAAAGGTACAGTATCCAGTGGTGGATCGCCTGTCTGCAGTAGATCCTGCCCAATCTGCATCACAGAAGCCTCCACCTTGATATGCCCTTGCTTCTTGAATAGGAGGCCTTTACCTGGCGCTCCTTTCAAGTAGCAAAGAGTCTAAATCACTGCTGCCCCGTGTGAGAGGAGGTAGAGATGATGGAGGTAGGTTAGGGTTAGGGTTTTAGGTTGAGAGTGGAGATGAAGAGAGGTGGGAGAATGGTGGTCCTCAATAGATCCCTGGCGTAACCCTAGGGCTCTGATACCATGTTGAAGAGTGGAGACAAGAAGAAGATGGGAGAAAAGTGTTGTGAGTGGGAGCTCCCCCTCACTAATATATTTATAAGAAAGGAGAACATACAAAACGACTACTATGCCTTTAAGGCTAATACATCTACTTCTAACATACTAAAATAAAATGAAAGGAAAATGCTAAAAAGAAAGTCATTTTTATGCTCTTTCCTGTAAGACATTTATTAGGATTCACTTTTGCATCGTTTATGTGTTTAGATCCATTAATCTGAATGGCAACCTTAGGAGCTGTTTAGATGCATGTTAAGTATAAATAGAAGAAAAGTAAACTCTCAACTCAACTCAACAAAGCCTTTGTCCCAAACTAGTTGGGGTCGGCTAAATGAATCCTTTAGAAAAATTCATGAAGAATGTGAAAGGAATCTATCCGGTTCTAATCCTAGCTCTAGTTGGGTTCTTCTACGTAGATCATTTTCTTCCATTCTATCATATCCAAGGTCATGTTCTCTGTTATGTTCCTAGCTATCAAGTCTTTCCTCACTGTTTCTACCCAAGTTGTTTTCGGTCTGCCCCTACCTCTTTTTACTCCATCAATTTGGCACGAGTCGCCTCTTCTCACTGGAGCAGCCAAAGGCCTACGTTGGATATGTCCAAACCATCTTAAGCGGTGCTCTGTCATCTTCTCCTCAATTGGTGTCACCCCCACCTTTTTACGAATGTCTTCATTTTTAATTCTATCTAACCTTGTGTGGCCGCACATCCATCTAAGCATTCGCATCTCCGCTACACTCATCTTATGCACATGCTGCTTCTTAGTGGCCCAACATTCTGAGCCGTACAGCATGGCTGGCCTCGCAGCTGTCTTATAAAACTTTCCCTTCAACTTGGTAGGGATTTTACGGTCGCACAGAACTCCTGAGGCAAGCTTCCACTTCAACCAACCTGCTCTTATTCTATGGTTAACATCCTCTTCAATCTCTCCTTCCTAATGTAAAATTGAACCAATCCTGTCCAGTCATATTTACAACATCCTCTGTTAGAGTATATGCCGTGAAAAGCCAGTAGAATGACATTTTCTAATTAATAAAGATTTATTTCATGACATGAATGGGTAATTATGAATGTGTGTGATGTGCTTGTTTATTGACACATGTTCGTCCTTAGGTAGCACAGTAGAAATGACATCTCAAAGGATTCACAGATCCAAGGGAGCAAGGAGATATGGCATCTCGGTTCTATGCAAGCCTTAATTGTTCCTAGTTAGGAAAGAGACTTGACATCTCTTTCTGTATACAACTAGCACCAGCCTTGCCTACATGCATGTGTCGTGAGGTGACTTATCTCGGTCATCCGGGTAGTAGACCCTAAGCAAGAAGAGTGGGTGCGACGATTGGATCGCGCAACTGAACCGGATCAAATAAAGAACAACTTGTGGACAAAAAAGTATAAAGTTGTTCTTCCAGACAGGATCCTTCACATGTCCTTAGACCTGAGAGATCTTATTGGTTTGTCGGCCCGTTCTAGGGTCTTAGTATATCTTATAGTGATTCTATTTTAGAGTCACATTCGGATAGAGCTATATCCTAGGGCAAACCCTCGAGACCAATAGTGATACTCAACAAAGAATTCTTCGCCCTAAAATTTACGCCTATTAAATAGCCTAGCCAGGCGGATTTGATAAAATGTTTATCGGAAAATTTTATGAAACATTGAATTGTTTTCAAAGGATTTTACAAATGCATTTGGAGGCCGAACACCACTTGATCAAAATGGTATACCAAGAGTGGGCCAAGGGGGTAAATGGTGTCCACCTCCTGTATGACTCAACTAAGTAGATGTAGTTACGAAGAAAGGACTTGCACATATATGATGTGATTAGGGGTATGATGATCTGACGGTCATCTTCAGGGTTATGTCTCGATGGAGGCCACTGACCTAATGCGAGTGTAGTTTAACTACAGAGCGAGATAGCAGTGGGCCCACCATAGGGTTCTGCAGGATCGACCGTTAGATCCCTACAACGATCCCACTCATAACTCGAATGACCCAATAGCATCCAAACGGATCAGGGTTCCGCATTTTATGTTTGCACGAACGGATATGATCCGTTAGATTAATGTGGATAGTAATTAAGTATATATATATATATATATATATATATATATATATATATATATATATGTGTGTGTGTTGATATATGTATATATGTACATGTCTTTGTTAAGTAAGTAACAAGAGACAGTAAGAGAATTTTTCGAAAACAAATTGGAGCCGAAATAACTCCCATCGGATGTGAGTTATTAATTAATTAATTTGTTAATTATTATTTAATTATTATACATTATTATGTATTATTAATTTAATTAATAATAAGCATAATAATGTGTAATCCAAATGAAGATAGTTATTCACAAACCGGTTTTGCAAAAGTTGCGGAATTTAAACGGAATTGAGAATTAGGATAGGACTACACATTTGAATAAGGTTTGTGGGGCCCATAACAATCCTAAATCAATTGGAGAGCTGGGGAAAAGAGTCACAATTGATCAAGAACTTTGAATTGCATTCAAACTCCTTGTTGGATAAGAATTGCTAAATTGTAGGATCTACAAAGTAAGCAATTTGTTTCCAGCACCAACTCTTATGAGATAAGGCCACAAGGGCTGAAGAGAGGCATCCATACACGTTCTCCCGTGTATCTTGAGTGTCCCCACACAGCCTTGGAGGTTTGGGAGAGTCTCATGCACTCGATGAGTCTCAATTGAAGTTGATTTCTCAATTGGATAGGAATTGGGAGAGAGAAACAAGGATTTATGAAACCAAAACTCTATTTTCTATAAAGGAGAGAGGGTTGAACGAAATTTTCAAGAGGAATTCTCAAAAATTCGTTCTCCCTAGCTTCCCCCTTTGGAAAATTTATTTTCCATCTCTCTCACTCTTTCTCTTCCAATTAAAATAGTTTCAAAGAGAAAGGCTTCCAATTAATTTCTCTACTCTACAACAAAGGTACTTATTAGATCAAACATTAAAGAGGTGAATAAGAGTTATTCACATCCACAATAGTCCGAGCAAAGAAAAAGAATCAATCGGTTCAACTTGCAGGGTTCATGCGCTTAGAACGATCACAACCGTTCGATGAGTAGATCAAGCAGCATGGTTCCTTGATTTCTTCTTCAAAGAGGTATTTCTTTATGTTTGGTTAACATAATTCAGTGTTTAAAAATGCGGATTCTACGCGGAACGCGGCCGAAGAAAATCCTTGTCGACTCGACGCGGACACGGTTGACGCGGCCAAGAACGCGGTTGACGCAGCCAAATTAGATGAGTCGTTATTTTTTATTAAAAAATAAATGAAAAAAATACAAAAATCCAAACCCATTTAAGTAGGGCCCAACAAATGAATAGTTTAGCATCTAACCAAGTGCAAGCCCGTTAATTTTAAAAAAAAATACATGCAAGAAAAACATTTTTGATGGGAAATTTTTCTTGGAAAATTTTCGAGTCTAATGATATGATTATGATTTAATTGGAGGCATGTTCTCATAAATTGAAGCTCCATCTAAGTAAATGTTGAATGGGTTTAGTTTAAGCTGTCTTTTTGTTTTTCAGGTGTTAAAAATGTAAGAAAATTTAGAAATATTTTTTAATAAGCAAAAGAAAGAGGTTATATATATCAAAAAAGGAGATTTTATATGCTGTAAAAGCCCTTATAGTCCCTTACTTTTCTAGAAGTACTGTACGAACCACACTAGAGGATGATCCAAACCGTCCATGGCAGGCTTACACCATATAAAAGAATTATATCCTTGTCTTCTTAAATGGCTGTCTAGGCACCCACACCCAGAACGAGGTAGAGAATAAGACAAGGAAAGCTGCAAAAGTCAGGCTGAAATTGACAACTTCACTGTGTATTGCACTGCCCAAAAAAATAATAATAATGTATTTGCCCCTTTGTTTTATTCGAATCACCCCTTCGTTTTACTCGGGGCAGCCCTCTCTAGGGTATTTATGACTACTATTTTACATTGGAGGGGCTGTCACAGGTAATGAAAGGAGGCGTATTTATCATTTCACAAAATCATATTATCAGATCGAGTAAAAAAACGAACTACTACTTCTTCTTCTTCATGAGTTAGGGTATTATAGAGGGTTTTCTCTGCGGCTTTAGGTACGTTTCTCTCCTGTAAATCTTATCTTTCTTTCTTTTTTGAATGGTTGAAGTTAGGATGGAATATGAGTTCAAACTTCAAAATGGCCACGACTCGGCCACGACTCGCCGAGTCCGGGACTCCAAAACGCGGCCACCGCAAATCCGCGTCGACTCGGCCGAGTTCCGAGCCGAGTCACCGAGTTTTAAAACACTGACATAATTAACTAATCTAGACTCTAGGATCTTGGGCGACGGCAAGATCGAAAAGAAAATTTAAAGTTCTATGCGTTTTTTCTTCCACTGCACATAGCGATCTTGCTGGAAGGGGATAACCTTCCTTCATCCTCATCCCGCCTCCTTACATTACTAAAGTCGCATTAAAAATGATGTCATTTTACATTAAAAATAAATAAGTAAAAAATCACGTTTACTCTTGATTTGGGAGGAAACTCAAACATTTATCATTTAAAAAATTAATGACAAACAAAGAAAGTAGAGAACATGCCTAGGAACCAAACATTTTTGGGAAAGGAAAAATGACATCATTTTACTTTGTAGATTAGTGGTAAGTAGTCAATACGAAGGAGACAAACATTTGCTTTACCTAGGATTTACCTCACAGAATAGTGACAAGTAGTGTTTGGTTGCCAACCTCATAAAGTAGTGGACGGGAAGTCATTACCAATATAGAAAAAGAAGAGAGGGGGGGGAGATAGTGTAAGAAGGAGAAAAGGCAGCATTCTTCAAGCCAAATTCCACTTTTTTGAGAAATTTGGCTTAGGTATAAGAAGAGGACATGGATTCCACATCACCAGACACGCAATAATTACCTATGAAACTTGTATGGTAGTCTCTAGTAATTTCGATGTTACATTGGCAACCAAACAAAAGATTTTGCTCACGTCGCGCACAAATGCAAAGCAAAACCCCTAAATTATCCTAGCTTTTGGGCAACCAAACACACCCTTAAGGTCGCCCAAATGTCTTTGAGAACACCTTGATAGAATGCTCCTAAGCTCTTGATCAAGCATTTCTAGGCTTCCATTAAGAAAAGCTAAAGTATTGATTTTTGTACTTGTTTATCGTATGGGGATGATATCATACTGTTCACCTCATGATATTCTAAAAGATGAACCACCTTGATCTCACATAGATGGGCCCCCTATGCCTTGTGTAGGAACCAAATCGTGTCATTAACCATTGATCGTTAAGAGTGCATTTATTCTCAAAAGGAACTATTAAAAATGACCTTACAATTAATCAAAATAACATAGATACAAACTAGAAAGTCACTTTCCTGATCAAAGGTAACAACCAATTTTTGGGTCCCACAACGGGAAGGATCAAAACTGATGATCTTGTACAAAACCCTAAAGAGGATTTTCAAAATCCTAAATATGGCTTCAAGAATCAAGGGCCTCTGATCTTTTAATCCGGTATTCAAGTGTATAACAGGTTTTTTTTATTGCTTCAATCGGTCTAATTCCCTTGATTGGAGGTTCTTGGAGTACAATAAGGCTCGAAATACTCCCAAAGCTATTGTTTCAAATGAGAAAAAGAAAATCAAAGAGGAGTATTCGATCATCTATCAGAGATTTATACCATTTATTTCCGTACACTACTAGATATCATATTTTTTTATAAAATTTAATAATATAACAAAGAAAATCGAAGAATGTTGTTAAGAGAAGAGATTAGACTTACCTCTAATCCCTGACTTCCTAGTTTCACTCTTGGGATTTGGATTTTGGGTTCTTCGGCCATTTTTCCCTAACAAAAAGAAAAGAGATTTAGCTTCAAACCCTGACCTTTCAACTCTGGAATGCCTTATACAAGAGCACCTTTTCAATTTAACATAGAGCATATAAGCGGGCTTTTGCTTAAAATATCCGCCACCTTTTTATATTCGCCCCTTTTTATTCCTGGGACACCCCCTCTTTTCGGTTTCCTGTTATTGATATTTGCAATTGCATGTTTTGATAATCGCACTAACTCATCTTGTCTTTTATTATTTAAATTTAAACAATTGTCAATTGTCAAGGGTTATTAGGGCAACTTGGGTCGGGTTGGGTTGAGATTTAGGTAAAAAATGAATTGGAATCAATCCAAATCCGACCCGATTTTAAGGTAAAAGCTCAACCCGAATTCTGAAAATTAGACCCAGAGTTGCACTTCGAGCTGAACTCAAGGACGCCCTTGCAAAGACGAGGTGAAAGGTCACCCCCATTAGTTGATCCTGACCCTCTAGTTTCTTTGGTGTTAGATGGACAGCTCAGATTGTTTACATGCTAATATTGAAAACCTGCACAAATTCAAGAATTAGGATCATGCTATGGTGATGATTTTTAATTCAGCGTCTGGACCTAATTTAATGGTTTAGATGATGATCAGATGAGGATGTGATATATTATCCTCCTCCTTTTCCCTGATCCAGCCCCTCTAGTGTATTTAATTCAGGACTACTTTTCCACTACAAGCAGGCCCCAAGGTAGAAAATGGTACTGATATTGGCACTACCATGTTTTGTTATCTGCACAAAATCATAGTGTCTTCTTCACTTCTGACAGCTTTTTTAGAACTTTGATAACATTTGCGCTGTTTAAATAGTAAAAGACAAACTGAGTTTGTGCAATTATCAAAACATGGTAGTGAGACAAACTGAGTTTGTGCAATTATCAAAACATTGTAGTACCAATATCTGTAGCCTTTCAACGATTGCCAAAGGTTATTACATGGACGAATAACTCAAGGGCGCCCTTTCAGCCCATTTTTGCAAAGGCGTCCCATGAGTTCAGCATTCCTCTATTACATCAAACTATGTATCAAGACACGATTGTGTCAGGATTGTCCGAAACTGGCATCAGCCACGTGTCACCCTCAGGGGGCTGAAAGCAAAACAGAAGGAGGGAGGGAAAATCAATCCATGGAGAGAAAACATAGTTTGAGATCTAGAAGAAGCTTCTATTTATTTATAGGGTTTATTCTTACCTTTGTTCGCCCCCTTTCTGCTCTCTCAGTGACTGTAAACGGCATGGAGTGTGTATATGAATACGTGCTCTAGGAGGGAGACACTGTCTCTGGGAATTTCATTGTCGTGGATCACGATATCTTTTGGAGCTGAGATCATCCTGGGATCAATTTCTCAGTAAGTGTTCTTCAATCCTCAAGATCTCCTTTTTTAACATTATATGGGTTTTTTTTTAGGGCTTGTGGTCTATAAATTTTGGTATGATGGGATTCTGACTATAGTTTGTTACGTGACTAGATGGGTCCGCTATTGTAGAATAAATTAGTTTTGATTGAAGATATGTTAGATCGTACAAGATCTGTTTATTGGATTGCTTGTACGGTAGATTAGGCAAGTAGGGAGGATTAAGTAACTAGAATTGATTTGGATACTAGCATTAGATTAGTCTTTGCTTGGTTATTTCCATTGTTATCATAAGATCTTTCTAGATCTTTCTATGTTTATCCCTTGAGTGTTTTATTTAAACACTCATTTGCTTTTCTATAATTAATGAAGAAATTATCTTAGAATTGTGTCTTTTCGCACAAAGGAGGATTGATCCTTCCCTCGAAGTGGATCGAGACACTGATCTTCCCTCTAACTCGAAGTGGATCAAGACGTTGATCTTCCCTCTAAGAAGATCAATCACGTTACGAATCATTCAGGTTCGTAACATGGTTCACTCTTTTCTTACATTCCATGGTTTTTATTTTTTAGGGCTTCTGATCTATAAATTTAGGTCTAATGGATTCTGAGTAAACTTCACTATTTTTGTATATTCGATGTTTTTTATTATTTTAGGGCTTGTGATCTCTAAATTTAGGTCCGGTGTATTTTGATTAAAGTTCAGACCTTTCGGATCTGGATATTTGATCTCGAGATTTTCAGTGTGTTCTAGGTGTTCTTGTTTGTTTGTTTTCATTTCTGTTTAATGGGGGGGTGTTAAGACCCTAGCCTCAAGAGAGGATCTTAAATATAAACTAAGAGGAAAAATTGGAGAACTGAATTTTAATGGTCCGATTCAAGGTGGACGGCCTCCTAGCAGTTTGCTCAAAAAGAAAAATGATTTTCTGTACTTTTCATGATTATAAATTACAGGAATACGCTCTCCCAGCCAAGACTATGAATCTTACTCTAGCAAGGAAACTATTTGTAAAAATAGAAGCCTAGAAAAATGAGATAACAGCAAGGGTCTTTCCTCATTTAAACGAGCTAAAATTAGCAAACTCGATATCAACAATCGAGCCTGAAGGACTGCAAGTGGGCCCAGAATTTAGTATCTTAACATCTGGTCTCCAATCATGTGCAATTATTGCTATTGGAAAACTCATGTTCAGTTTTTATTTGCTTTTTAGGGTCTCTGTCTTTCTGTTCTGCGTACTGTTTAATTTTCTATTTTTCATATTAGTAGGTATTAATGAAATTTCTTGGCAATACACTACAATTAGAATTTCTTGTTCTTTAGATTTGGATATGCCATTTTGAGCTATTTAGCATGTTATAGGGTTTAGCTACTTGAAGAGAAGAGAAATTGAACTGGAATTATCATTGAGCTTTTTTATTACCCATGTAGACAGAGGTTGCAAAACTCACGAATCGGCCTCGACTTGGCCTGGGCCTAAATGTTGACCAAAGCAATTCCATGTGGTGGAGGGTTTTTTCCATGGTCAGAGAGGGGAGTGACATGTCCAGGGGGTTCCCAGAGAAAACGTGTGAGAAAAACAGAGATGTACGTGTGGTGGAGAGAAAGAGAGAGAGAGAGAGAGAATGGGGAAAATTCACACGTCAAAACAACAGATTTTACCCAAAAAAAAGAGAACAAAAATAAGGCTTTTCTTTTCTGCTATATATATAATTCCTATATATATAGAGAGAGAGAGAGAGAATAGAGTTCCTAAGGTGTCACCTCATATAGCTTATATGAGGTGGTGCTTAAAAACATAAGGGGCCCACTTTGTTTGGATGATCCAAAGCATTCATATGATAGGCCCTCACATAGATAGGGTGTGCCCAAAAAATCAACTTCATAGGATCATCCTAACCCTTACATTTGTGGAGGTTGAAATGGATGGGTATAAGCCTCCATAAATTTGCCCATTTTTAACCTCCATAAATGGAAGGGTTAGGATGATATATATATATATATATAGGATTTTTTTACCATTTAGTCCCTACTGTTGAAAATATTTTCTATTTAATCATTAAGAATCATCTATTTCCCAAGAAGTTTGAATTTTGAAAAATAATTTCTATAACATCCCCAATACTATCTTCCATCAGTCACCGTTTACTTCTAGTTTTCAAATTAAAGATTTATCCCTTAAAATCTTAAACTCGCTTTTCTTCCTCGCCCACCAAAAACACATTTCACGGCATCTCTCTCTTCTTCCTCAACCATCAATAAATTTTGTCTATGTTGCTCCTTTTTACAATTTGCGTTCCTACAAAGCCACGTAAATGGCCACTGCCCACAAGAGTTGCTCGCACCTATATAGCTATGAGGAGAGTAAGAAAGCCCAAAACCTAATGATGGTATAGGAGGGATGAAGATTGAACAGAGGCAAGTTCTTTATTTCTTCCATGAATATACGAACCTTGTTTCATCCACTTTTCCACCAAAATCACAACAAAAAGGACCCCAACAAAAAGAATCAAGGTTCTATCCTCACTTTACAAATTGGGGACAAAGTGACAAAATCCACACGGGCACGCTCACCCACACACACATATACATACATATTTATGTATATATGTGTGCATATATGTATATATGTATTATGTATATGTCTATATATAATATATATGCATATATAAACATGAGTTAAGTGAAGCTACACATATGTGTAGGTAACTTAGCTACACCGACGGCTTAAAATACAGTGGGCGCACATTGTTTGGGTGATCCAAACCATTCATTTGATAGGCCCTTACATTGATAGGGTATGCCCAAAAAATCAGCTCCATTGGATGATCCCAACCCTTCAAACTATGGAGGCAAAAATGGACAGATTTGTGAAGGTTTTTACACGTCCATTTTTGCCTCCACAAATCGTAGGGTTGGGATGATCCTATAGAGCTGATTTTTTTGGCACACCCTATCTATGTGAGGGCCCATCAAATGAATGGTTTGCATCACCCAAACAATGTGGGGCCCACTGTATTTTAAGCCGTCGGTGTAGCTAAGTTAGCTACACGTATGTGTAGCTACACTTTTCTCTATAAACATATATACACACGTGTATATATATATGTGTATGTATATAGGCTATTGATATTGGCACATTGAGGGGAAGATGACCAAAATACTGTAAAAAATATGTATATATGTGTGCATATATGTATTATGTATATGTCTATATATATATATATATAATATATATGCATATATAAACATATATACACACATGTATATATATGTATGTATGTGTGTGTGTATGTATATAGGCTATTGATATTGGCACATTGTGGCAAAGATGACCAAAATACTGTCAAAAATAAACTTTGACCACCTGTATTATGAAACTCATATCATACGATTTTTTATTAGGCAGCTTAAGATCAGTTTAAACTTTTGGAAAGTTTAGAATTCCACGTTGGACAGATTTTGGTAGCTATAGAAAGCCTCCAATTAGAGAAGGCTGTGATGTGTCTATTTGTGCAGAAAGATTAATTAACTTTCTATTTTTTGGTTCTTTAACATAATTAAGTTTTGTTTATGTTGATCTATGGGCAACATTGATCCTAAACCAATGGTTGTGATTATACTAGGGGGCAATATTCTCATGATGATGGTGTCATAAGGTCGATGTGAGAGGCAGAGCACTTTTGTTGTTAACCAGCCTCTCATGTCAGCTAATTAGCATTAGCATTTTGTTATTTTGAGCCATATCTGGGATAAAACAACAAAAACTGTAGGTTAAGCATCTCATTTCTTTGTGCGTAGAAGTCTAAACACCACATGGAAATTGTTGGAATATTGGAGTCCTCCCCTTGAGCACCTTGCCTGCAGCATATTTGTTGTTTTGTCATTATATTTGTATTAATCAATGTTTACTGCCCTTTGTTCACCTTTGAGAATTCGAAAGCACTTAGATTCAACACAGGATTCCATTTATATACTTGATTTTTCTTTTTCCTAGCAGTCACTTCAACATATCATATGTTTTCGTTAAATTATTTTGGAGCATGATTTCATAATATCTCTGCATTCTTCTATGATCCTGCTAGCCAATAATAGTAACTTCACCAGATCAGAGCAAATTCATCATACCGATCCTTAACTTCCTTGTGGTTTCATGCAGGTGACACCCCTGGCAGGTAATATTGTGCACACATTGAAGGGAACATCTGGGGACAAGTTTGAGTTTAAGGCTCCAAGAAGTGGAATGCACAAATTCTGTTTTCACAATCCTTATGCGACACTGGAGATTGTGTCTTTCTACATACATGTCGGGCATATTCCCAATGAGCACGACCTTGCTAAAGACGGTTAGTTGTATGCAATCTTTAGCACGATTCTGTTTTCGCATTCCTTATGCGACACCAGAGACTGTCTTTCTACACACATGTTGAGAATATTCCCAATGAGCATGGCCTTGCTAAAGACGGTTAGTTGTATGGCATTCTTTACCATGGTATCAAGAACTGCTTGTTAGGGGCTTTTTAGCATTTTCTGCTCCCTTTTTACTTATTTAAAACAGTGTGACAGACATGTTTCCAGATTTACTAAAGATAGCATGCCGACATTTTTTGAAAAAGTCATTAAACCTCACCAGCTCGGTCCTCATTCTTTTGATAAAATTCTTTACATTTGGAAAAAAAACATTGTTGCAGTTACAAAATCCTTTAAATAATTGATAACTTCTTGAAAATATTGATAAAATTTAGTCCCTTTTTAAAAAAATCCCGAATAATTACAAAAAAAAATTCATTTTTTAATTAAATGTGATCTTTTCCATATTAATCTCAAACTTATGATTAATTCATCAAGTTTTCTAGTATTATTTGTAAATCTCATGAGAAATTTAAAATTTTGGAAAATTAAATCATATTATAATGGAAGTAACATAAAATCTAATGAAAAAAATTCACTTAACCATTAATCCATGTTTCATCGGGTCTTATTAGAAAAATAACTACAAAAAATATTTATGTTGCACTAAAAAAAAATTTAGGTTTTCCCTTTCTCTTCCTAAACATTTCTTTACTCTTTTGAACATTTGCATCGCTGGATTATTCCCAAAACTTAACTTGATAACTATGCACTTAACCATTCATTTCTATTTTGCAGAACACTTGGATCCTGTAAATGTGAAGATTGCAGAACTTAGAGAGGCATTGGAGTCTGTTACAGCTGAGTAGCGGTACCTGAGAGCACGTGATACACGGCATCGCCATAGTAAGTAATCTGGCTTCCTCTGTGACATAATGCAAAAAATGTAGAGATCTAAGCTAATATAGAAACTTCTTGCAATTACTAGAAAATAGCCTTTTCTTAATCATTAAACTTATGATCTGTGGATTTGGATTACTGTGTCGTGTCGACATGGATACGAGGTGTCCGACACGACTAACCCTAAAAATCTATAAACGGGGACATGCCCGTATATAAAATTACTGAGTACTAATCATAATTTGCAACAAAATAAATTTGATATTCATTTAACAAACTAATAAACCTTAGGATTAAACAACTACAAGTATGAAATAAACATGAGATACTCGATTAATAATGCATTTGTCAATCTAATGTACTAAACATTGTTCTTATCAACCGGAAGCTTGTTTCAGAAAGGGACCTAGTATGGCCTATTTATTTACAATTTGGACAAGTGATTTTCAGTTACTTACAGGGATGTACTAAACACATATTTTGAAGCACTGGTAGGATTCCTCACTTTATTAGATTAGTGTATCATTCCAGAATCAACATGTTGCCAATATTATTGTGGCATAAGGTTTCCTTATCCGTATTTTATATTTAAGATTTTATGATGACCAAAGCCGAGTATATGTAGACCAGAACCTTGCAAGTATGATAAATGTCTTGTATCTATATCCACCCTTTTTGGTACTGCCAGGTTTATAGTCTGATCTTACATCTGTATACTTATCCAGGAATTATAGTAGAACCTATCCAGGAATTATAACTGACATGCTCCAAAGAGCAAAGCTATTTTCAAGTTCAAAATGCCCTGACGCCCAAAATTTCAGTTCTGCTCAGTCATCTCTCCTGGTTTCATTACAAATGGATATTACCTACCTTTAAAAATTATTAAGAGGTGAAACTTACTAATATTTTAAGCTGAGAGATATATAAGGTATTGCAGGTACATGATCTCTTAAGTAAGAAGATATTGATTCCGTGGAATAATGAATCAATGATAGCCATCTTTATTTCATTTGCTGGGATCTTCACTCCATCTTTCCATCAAGTTCGAGTCTAAAAATGTTTGAAAGTTCACCAAGCGATTTCCTCTTCCTCCCATATACATGATATTAAGTTCAATGACATTTTACATGTTTATCTCTATTACATCACCCAAAGAGTTAGTTGTGCTCCAAGTCCTTCACTCATCTCTCCCTCTCTCTCTCTCTCATGATTGTTATTTTGTTGCAGCAAATGAGAGCACTAGAAGGCGCCTTATATTTTATAAGATTTCTTAGTACATTGCATTGGCGTGAGCAGGTGGACTTCAGGTGGTGTACATCCATCGTTTGTTTAGCAAGTCAGTTGGATACAACAGGGTATGACGCCTAATCTATTATCGCTGCTATATTTAATCCTTGGTGAGTATTTATTAAGTTTTTTTTATCATTTAATAAAATGTAAGTGTTTGAGTCATCTTGTTCCTTTGCTGCTTTCTAATTAACATCATATTGGGGAGAAAGAATGTTGTATTAGTATTAGGTTAGGGTTGGGATGGAGTCTTCTAAGCAGAGAAAGTTTCAGGGTTTTGGATTCCTCGGCCTAGGTAAATGACAAGAGGACAAAGTGGAAGAAGAGTATTGTTAAGTTAATTTTGTTATTGAGATGCTTTATGAAAACAGCTTTGAGCTACTTTTTAACTGGAAATGGGGAAGAAGCCTGTTGGAATGTTGATATTTTGCATCACTTGGAACTAATAAATGTTGTTGATGAAGTGTCTTTTGTGTTGTTGTTAATATGTTTATGGATATAGTTTGTTACACATCTCCCTGTAACTAATACAGGGCACAAGATTGTTGGGGGGTTCCAAGCAAAAGCAATTATCCCACATAGGTTAAAATGAGTGGATTTGGATAGGTTATAAGGGAATGGGCACCCTCCCTCTAACGGCTAGCTTTTATGGTTGAGTTCTACCCAGTTCAGGTCCCTACAAAGATCGCTTTATATTGAAGAACAAAAGTAGTTGTCAATTGTATTTTGGTTTAAAACGGCACTGAATACCAAGACATGTGCAATGATGTAAATCTTGAAACTATGAGAGAGAACTGAAATGAAAGCTTTAGTTTCGATGCATATTCACCCAAATATAAAATGAAAGGGAAGGCTATTGATATTGGCACTACCATGTTTTAATCGTTGGAGAAACCCCCCCACCCTCGTCTTTTCTCTTTTTAATTGGCTTTCAAGAGCTTTTTGGGAACTGTAATTGCCTTTGACAGCTCTTTAAATAATAAGAGACAAGAAGAGTTTGTGCAATTATCAAACTTGGTAGTGCAAATATCACTAGCGATTTATCTCTACATGTAGACGACACATAAGGGTAGGGGTGTAAATGGATATTCGGAAATTCGATTACCGTCCGCATCCGAATCCGTTTAAAGCGAATATTATCCGAATTCGTTTCAAGCGGATATTATCCGAATCCGTTTATGAGATATCCGGCTCTTAGCGGATGCGAATCTGGTAAATGGTATATCCGATCCGTTTAACATCCGAATCCGAGAAGTAAATCATTTTTATTTATTATTAATAATATCATTAATATTTATTTTTAGTAATGACACACTATCTTTTGTTTCTATAAGAAAAGTGAATATTCTTTTTAGAAAAAATAAAATAAAAACAAAAATAGCCCAAACCCATTCCATCATATACAAAAAAAAAAAGGAAAAACCGAAAGATCACTACCAACACTATCATCCATCCTCATCCCCATCTCCTCCCTCTCTCTCTCTCTGCCTTTGTTTTAAAAGGAAGAAGAGGATCTCATATATTTTAGGGTTTGAGAGTTAATTTTGTGAAGAAAATGTAGAGGTCTAGTTTTAGGGTTTGGAAAATTCATTCGAGTAAGTAGGAGAAAAAAGATAAAGTGCTGCAATAAAATGTTCGAATTTACCGGATAAACGGATACGGATAATATCCGAATTCGAACAATATCCGACGGATACGAATTCGGTGATAGATATTAAATATCCGTCAAATCCAAATCCAAATCCGAATTCGGATAGTGTATACTGTAATCGAATTCGGATATAGCCATATCCGCTCCGAATTCGATCCGTTTACACCCCTACATAAGGGGAGAGTTTCTTCGCCCAGTCCAAAAGATTCAGCGTATGATGATATAGATTGGAATATCCATAGATCTTTCCTAAACCATGTCATAGTTCCTTCTAGATAAAAATCTTGGGTATTTTGGCTTCTGTTTTACAACTAAGGCCGTAGTCGGTTGGGCACCTCACCATCAGTTGTCACAATCTCAAACGAACAGGCTTAAATGGCATCTGTTGTGATTCTCCCTTTGTCCTCACCGTAAGCAATAAATGATTGGTTTCAACCTGCCCTCTCCTCTAATATGTTCTCAGAAATAAATATGCTATACATAGTATAACAACTCACAATTCATAAATGCTACCCATTTCTATTGTAAAGCTTTCCTTCTCCATTAGTCCATTGGTCCATTGGTCGCAGTAAGACGTGATGTTAACAACACATACACATACAGTGATCCAATGAACTTATTGAACTTCTCTGAGGCTTTCATTTATACCATGGGAAGTGATATATCCATAAAAATTGAACTCTTCTGAGCCAATCATTTAGGGCACGTTTGGCTGCCAGGAATTGTTTTTCATGATAAATTGGGCGTTTCCAGGTGGAGATGAGGGTGAAGTCAGCTAAAAATCTGGAATCAAAATCCCCGAACTAGCGGAGAAGTTACTAAAAACCAGAAAAGGTTGATCGGGTTTTGAGTGGAGTTTTCGGTTTCTCGATTTTTGGCAACTTCTTTTTCTTTTCTTTGTTTTTTTTTTTTTTTTTTTTGTGAAATGACATTTTTTTTTGGCAACTTCCGGAGACACTAGGTCTGGGATTTCATTTCCGGTTTCTTAGCTGGCTTCACCCTCATCTCCACTTGGACACGCCCAATTTATCATGAAAAACAATTCATTGCAGCCAAACGTGCCTAAAACTATGGGAATTGGGAGATGATATATCCGCCCCTACTGTTAAGCCCCCACTAGTAGAGGCTGAGTAAAAAAAAAGGGTGAATATATCATTAAATGTTATCAGAAAAACCTTATTTTGATATTCGCACAAACCCAGCTGTTTTTCTTCTTTAATGGGCTCGTGAGAGCTTTTTGGGAAATGTAATAACCTTTTGAAAGCTCTTTAAACGCTAAAAGACAAGATGAGTTAGAGTGTATATCAAAATACGGTTGGGTTAATGGGTTGATACCATTTCCCTTCCCTAAACTATAATTATTTCTTGAATTTGCTAGGGACCCTCCCCTCGCATAAGGCATTTCACAGGGGGCTATTGCATGAGAGAGCAGCCACATAGGCACATATTTTGTCAAATTCAATTAATCTGAGGTGGCTGCTCTCTCGTGTAACAGCCCGCCCACAAAATGTCTTTGCGATGGTCCCTAGCAAATCCCTTTTTTTTTTTGGTACCCATTACAGATGCGTCATGTAAATTGGGGGTGTAAACTAGGGTTGCAACTTGGGTCGGGTTTTACCCGACCCGACCTGAAAATAGCATGGGTCGGGTTTTGAAATCATGGGTCATGGGTAGGGTCGGGTTTTAGTTTAAAAAATCCGGCTTAATCTTGGGTAGGGTCAGGTTTAAAGGAAAAAAAAACCTGAAACCCAAAACCCGACCCGACTTATGTAGGTGTACTATGACTTTTTTAATTATTTCTTGATTAACATAGCAAATTATTTTTCACACTCAGAAGCGATTAGGGTATTTAGATTCAATAATCTTCTTTAGGGAAATGTCCTTAGTGCTGGGGGGGGGCACTTCCCTAATATGATTGTAGTTACACTACATTGCGTGAGAACATAGTGGGGCCCATTGGTGGGCCCAACAGGAACGACCATTGAATCCCTGCGACGATCCCACTCACAACTCGCTAGACCCTTGATGGATTGTTGGACAATCCGGGTTCTGGATTTTATTGCGAGCAAGGAATGAATTAGATCCGTTGCATATGTTGCAAGGAGGAGATGCACTATACAAAGGGTGTGCAAACATCAATTAGAGAAGAAGTGGCGCACCATTGGATGGTGGGCCATATTTAATTATCATGTGTGCATTAAATACTTAATTCATATTGGCTGGAACTTAAGTGATTTAATTGTGAATGTGATTATATTAAAGCTTGAATCCTATTGTTCGGGATTTAAGTGAAATCCTGTTGGCTACAAGATTGGTGAATTCCTATTGGTTGGAATTCTAAGAAGGAAATGAGAGACAGAGAGATTTGTGGAAACCCACTTAATTTGAAAGCTTCTAGTGAAAAAACCCGACCCGACTCGACCCGAGAATTATCATGGGTAGGGCCGGGTTTGGGAATCGTGGGTTTTCCGGAAAAACCCAACCCGACCCGACCCAAGATATTTCTCGGGTAGGGTAGGGTTCTTCAAAACCCGACCCACCAGACCAGAGTTGCACCCCTAGTGTAAATGGGCCGAGCCGAGCCTAGCCCGGCTCGTTAAGCTCAACACCTGAGCTCGAGCTCGGCTTAGTCAAGCTCACGAGCCTTACCGAGCTCGTTAATGGGCCAATTGGGCCCCAAAATCCTACATATTTTGGGTTGTTTTGGGCTTTTTTGGACATGTCCTGTACAATCAAAGGATTTAAATTAAATAATTACATAACCTGTAAGGGATTTAGGGTTATAACTTATAAAATTATATATATAATGAGAAAATTGTTTCTACACACAAGTGTACATAAGTTATCTACACACTAGCTTAAAATACAGTGGGGGCCCACATTGTTTGGGTGATCCAAACCATTAATTTGATTGGCCCTCACATAGACATGGTGTTCACAAAAAATCAGCTCTATAGGACCATCCCAACCCTACGATTTGTGGAGGTAAATGGACGTGTATAAACCTTCACAAATCTGTCGATTTTTTGCCTCCATGGTTCGAAGGGTTACGATGATCCTATAAAGTTGATTTTTTGGGCACACCCTATCAATGTGAGGGCCCATCAAATGAATGCTTTGTATCACCCAAATAATGTGGCCCTCGCTGTATTTTAAGCTAGTGTGTAGATAACTTATCTACACTACTGTGTAGAAATTTTTTTCCCATATATAATATATATCAAGAAAAGGTTTCTGAGGTATCGCATAGCCTAAGCAGCCCTCTAAATAGACCATCTCCCATAGTTGTTTGAGTCATCCAACCTATTCATTCTATAGGTTATAGTTAGGCTTATGGTTATGGTTAGGGTTATGATTTGTGGAGGTTTAAAATGGATGGCAACAAATTAGGCTCCTATAGATTGAATGATTAGGATTATGGTATGTAGATGGCTTGTTAGGAACACCGTATATGTGTGAGGTGCTATAGAATGAATGAGTAGGATGACTCAAACAACATGGAGATGGTGTATTTATAATGGCTTGCTCAGGCTGAGCTATAGCTCAGAAATCTCGACCCCAATATATATATATATAGGAAACTGTTGGTGCGCTTAAGCTCACCAAGCTTATGGTGCGCTTAAGCGCCCAATCACATGGGTCCCACATTTTCTGTGGTGATCCAAACCATTCATTTGCAAGTGTACCAAAAATCAGCTCCATAGGATCATCCTAACCCCTCCATTTGTGGAGGACAAAAATGGGCAGATTTGTGGACAAATAATGTCTATCCATTTTGACCTCCACAAATGGATGGTTTAGGATGATTCTATGGAGCTGATTTTTGGTACACCCCTCATCTATGTAAGGGACTTTCAAATGAATGCTTTGGGTGTGTAATATATGAGAAAAGTGTTCCTGCGCAGCTGCACAGGGAGTTTCCTGCGCATTAGTGGCTTAAAAAGCCACCGATTGGTTCGTATGGCGGGTCCACCTTTGCGGGGTCCACAAAAAGCGACCAATCAGTGGCTTTTTAAGCCACTAATGCGCAGATATACTCCCTGCGCAGCTGCGCAGGAACACTTTTCTCATAATATATATAATTAAATATAATAAATTCTTAACTAGCCTTAACGAGCCGAGCCGAGCTGAGCTGAACCTGGCATAGCTCGGGCTCGGCTCGTTAAGGATTTAAGCTGAGCTTGAGCCGAGCCCTTACCGAGCCGAGCTTGAGTGAGCTTCCGAGCCCGAGCCCAATCTGACACCCCCTAGTCATGTTTCGAAAATCTCTATTAGATCAGAGGGCGATAATTGCTGGATTGGATGCAATTTTGGATCATGTACTATCCATTAGGGCTGCAACTCGGGTCGGGCGGGTCAGGTTTTTTTCCGGAAAACCCATGATTCCCAAACCCGGCCCTACCCATGATAAATCTTGGGTCGGTTCGGGTCGGGTCAGGTTTTTTCACGTTGACGCAATTTTTTAAGGAAAATTCTTATTTGGCAAGGCAACTCAACTCATAGAAGCAGAAATTACACTCACATTACACTTGAATCAAACAATGATGTAATTACACTCACATTACACTTGAATCAAACAATGTTGTAATTACAATCAAACAATGCTGAATCAAAGACTTGAATCAACTCAATTCATAGAAGCAGAAATTACACTCACATACAATAAGAGTGGGTGCGTGGGTTTTCACTTTCAACTTTTAACTAACAATAGAAAAAAATGTACATACTATAACTTATGTAACTCGGGTCGGGCCCCTTCAAACCCGGCTCGACCCGAGATTCATGCGGGCTTTGAATGCTCAACCCGGCTCGACCCGAAACCCATGAAACCTGAACCCAACGCAGGCTATTTTCGGGTCGGGTCGATGCGGGTCGGGTAAAACCCGGCTGGAGTTGCAGCCCTACTATCCATGCTGGGTCCAAACAGCTTAATTTAAATATTTTTGCTTTCTTCAATTTAAAAAGAAAACACTTCACACTTGCAGATAATGGAAGATTACAGGTTCTGTGGCCTTAGCGTTGGTGGTGTTGTCGGAAAAGGGGAGGAAATATACTAGGGTTAAGATTTCTTGTTTCTTTCTCACTGTGTAATTCTAGGGTTTCTTATAAGCTTATCCATGGAAGCTCTTCTCAAAACCTCCCCATCTTTTCCCAAGCTCAATTTCACTTGCTCCACTAGATTAAGCTCCCATCTCAATCCAACCCAATTCAAATTGAGACTCGAATTGGGTAAAAAAATTAGGATTTTTCCCACCCAACTCAACCGATTACCCACACCTAACTTTCCACTCTTTCCCAATCCCTCTACCAAACGTGGGTTAATCACAATCCGCAATTTGTCTTCTTCTGGGAATCCTCAAACAGTTCCCACCAAGTTCTTAGGTGTGGAAACCAGTACTTTGAAGAAAGTCATTCCTCTAGGGATAATGTTCTTTTGTATTCTTTTTAATTACACTATTCTTAGAGATACTAAGGATGTACTAGTCATTACAGCCAAGGGTAGCAGTGCTGAGATCATCCCTTTCTTGAAAACATG
The DNA here is from genome assembly GCF_043159265.1 of Tasmannia lanceolata. NCBI lineage: Eukaryota > Viridiplantae > Streptophyta > Magnoliopsida > Canellales > Winteraceae > Tasmannia > Tasmannia lanceolata. The sequence continues at coordinate 23,657,506 of NW_027518689.1, read as the reverse complement.
GGTAAATTTGCCGATGGCAATTGGGTTTATGTTGGCTTATGCTAAGCTTTCGAATGTCCTTTCGAAAGAGGCACTTTTTTATGCTTGTATTTTTCCTTTCATTACATTTTTTGGGGTTTTTGCTTTTTTGTTGTATCCAAATACTAGTATCATTCATCCAACTGGGTTGGCGGATCGGCTTTTGGAAATTCTGGGACCGAGTTTCCTTGGCCCAATTGCCATTCTGAGGATTTGGAGTTTCTGTCTCTTTTATGTGATGTCTGAGTTATGGGGAAGTGTCGTTGTCTCGTTGCTCTTCTGGGGATTTGCTAATCAGGTAAGTAATTGTTACATTTTGCTAATCAGGTATGTGACTGTTAGATTCTTAAGCTAGTTCTTTATATGCATAGTTTATTAAACTTGGTGAATTTTCCACTGAATTGCCCTAATGTTTTCATTATATTCTGAATTGAATATTTGGGATATTGGGCTCAGTCCCCTTTCACAGTTTGATGAACATCAAAAATGAAAACAGAATTGCTGATTTTTAAGCTTTTCTTTGGCCCTGTTCATTTTAGATTGTTTTGAGTAATAATCAGATTTAATTTTGAGTCTAATAATCGGATTTGGACTTACCGTCGGTTCTCACTATCTAAAATGAACAAGGCCTTTATGATGGAGATTGTTTCAGTGTCTGAGATTTATGTCTTATTATTAGCATACTTTTGACTTCCAATTTGAGTTGAGGGTGAACCTATATCTGTTCAATTATTTGGAAATTGATTTAAATTGAGATGAAAACTCTGAGGGCACACCAGAGATATCTTTAGAGTAAATTAGAAAGTCCTGTTTCTTTTTTTTCTTTTCTTTTTTCAAAAGCAATTGGATGCATTATTACTTATTAAATAAATTGGTATATCTTTTGTAAAAATTGCACTCACCATCATGGTGAAATTAGGATTCGGTTTAGATCTGCTTCATGGTTTAATTCATGAAGAGTGTTACTGCAGGCCATGACTTTAATATGAGCAAAATGGATGAGAAATATAGACGAAATAGTTTCGTTATTTTTTTTGAAAAATCTAGATGAGATAGTAATGGATGTAGAATTTTGGACATTAAAGAATTTGTATACATTTGTTACAATTCATGATTTTATTTACAAGTCTCGGCATCCTACTCATTGAAGAACAATCCGCTTTCATAATTCATAGACCAGTCCATGTACAATTGCTTTTATTTATTTTGTATTGGTTCATCAGTTATTCTGTTTTGAAGGTTTCCTATAAAGTATACTAGTCATGATTTTGGTTGTGTCGGATCATGGATCATATAATTGATTCCATTTGGAGTTTTTTTTTTCTCTAAATGATTTTGGTGCAACATGTTTGTAGATTACTACTGTAGATGAAGCATCTCAATTCTATCCACTTTTTGGGCTCGGAGCAAATATTGCTCTTGTTTTCTCGGGACGCACTGTGAAATATTTCTCTAACCTACGTAATAATTTGGGTCCTGGGGTTGATGGATGGGCTCTCTCATTGAAAGGAATGATGAGCATTGTAGTGCTGCTAGGGCTTGTGATATCTGCGATCTATTGGGGAGTGAACAAGTTTGTTCTGAATGATCCGTCACTTCCCAAGCCAGAAGTGCAACAGAAAAAGGTATGTTGATGACAGGTTTTTAAGTTTTTGAAATCTCCTCCTTTCTTGGCTCCATATTGTTGCTTTATATTGCTTGTTTGCAGGAGAAGGCAAAAATGGGTTTGATGGATAGTATGAAGTTCTTATTATCCTCAAGGTATGTGAGGGATCTTGCCACGTTGGTTGTGGCTTATGGGATCAGTATCAATCTTGTTGAAGTTACATGGAAATCCAAGCTCAAGGCTCAGGTAATTAACTTGCAAGGTAGTTTCTTGCTACGTAACAAATATTGTTCTCTGGAATTTCTCGGCAAGGGAAAATCTCGGGATATTTTTTTTTTTTTTTTTGGGTTTATATCAGAAAAAACGATAAAAATAAAAGTATTTAAAAAATATTAAATAAAAGTATCTTAAAAATATCGTAATAATTTCGTGATATAATCGCGATATTTTATGATAAAAATGAAAATATCGCTATATTTTTAAAATCTCAGGATTATTTCAGGATTTGTCATTTTATCAAAACGTAGTGATAAAAACGCGAGATTTTGAAAATATCGGAGATATTTATGACAGTTTTCTTGCAATTCAAAGACTTCATCAATTCTTTTCTATTAGTTTGTGTTGGTTGTAACATTTCTTGGAGGTGACTTTATCAATCTTATCCGAATTGAAGTTTATGTTTGATTGAATAATAAATATTAAAATTGTGACTGGCAGTTTCCCAGTCCAAATGAATACTCTTCATTCATGGGTGATTTCTCGACCTGTACTGGAATTGCTACATTCACCATGATGCTGCTTAGTCGAGTTATTTTCCGCAAATATGGATGGGGTGTAGCGGCTACCATCACCCCCACCGTTTTACTTCTCACAGGAGTTGGGTTTTTCTCACTGATTCTATTCAGTGATCCACTGTCTCCAATGCTGGCAAAATTTGGGTTAACTCCACTTCTTGCAGCCGTTTATGTTGGTGCCATTCAGAACATTTTCAGCAAGAGTGCAAAATACAGCTTATTTGATCCCTGCAAAGAGATGGCCTACATCCCATTAGATGAAGACACAAAGGTGTGATTACCCTTCTCTTATACATATAAGTTATTTTCACAGTTCTAGACTAGGAAATCGAAGCATGCCAAAACCTAACCTTTACATAAGTGTTCTCCACAAAATTTGGGAAGCACGAGTATGCACAACTATTTCAGTTTTGTGTAAAGAATTCTTGCTTTCCAATGTGAAAGACTAATTCGCAGCTAAGTCACAAATATTGTTATCAACAACTAAAGAGGGGCTATTGTACTTGACGTCAGAAGAATCCAATGGGTTTGATTGCCACGTACACTGGCGCTGGGTGTCCTTGGTGATCAAAAGGGGCGTAAATATCACTTCCTTTTTAAAATTCTCAGGATTATTTTGGGATTTTGTCATTTGATCAAAATGTCGCAATAAAATCACTATATTTTGAAAATATCGAAGATACTTGTGACATAGATCCATTGTAAATTGAAACTTGATCGTTTTACGGTTATAAAGTGCAGAGGATTGAAATCTACTTCTATAGTTGGTTATGCTTATGGGCTAGCTCTCTCTTCCTTCAGGTGAAAGGGAAAGCAGCAATTGATGTTGTCTGCAATCCTTTAGGGAAATCTGGAGGCGCCTTGATTCAACAATTTCTCATCTTAACCTTTGGTTCTCTTGCAAATTCAACACCCTATCTCGGAGGCATATTGCTGGTTATTGTTCTAGCATGGTTGGCTGCGGCTAGATCATTGGATCGTCAGTTCACTCCATTGGTCAAAAAGGACCTTAAAGATAAGCTCATTGAGGGGAAGATTTCTGCCATGAAAACAAATTTTGCGGGCAAGCTGCAGCCAAAGCAGGGAGTCACATATCGCTTCATGAGTACTTTGAATTCAATGGGATTTATTGAGGGAAAATACGTACCGTTGGTGGAGGATGTTTCCTCAAGTGGAAGTGAGGTGCTCCTCACTGTTAAAAAAGTTGATAAAAAGAATGAAGTTGAAGAAGTGGTGGCTGTTGTTGCAGAAGAAACATCTCTTAATACAGTTGAGGACAATGACGATGAAGGAAATGGTCATGTATCAGCAGATGGGAATGGGAAGCTCAATAAACCCTTATAAGAAATGGATTTAAGGCTGAATTGGTCCTCCCCAAGTCCCCATTCAACGATCATCCAACTCGTAACCTCGAGGCCATGTTTTCATGGATGAAATGAATGCCGGGTGACGGATGATTCGACCGTAATCTATACTGAGGATGAGAGATGATGATTCGAAATCAGTGGCAGTTGAATCCTGAATAGAAAATGAAGCCACAAGGAAGTTTTTCCCCCCAAAGCCAATGTATAAGAGAAACTCTAATGAAGATAATTATTTTGCTTCTTTTGTATGCATGTATGAGCTGGAATGTGAGCTTATTTGTTGTGTTAATATTGTACTTCATTGTTAGTTTTTGAGCGAATGTCCTTATGTAGTTCTTGTATTAATCTCAGATTTAGCTTTTCCATTGTTAATATTGCCTCTTCGTAGAATAATTGTTCTTTTGGTTTTGGACTTGAATTTATTAATACGAACCTGAAATTCAGGATGACCTCATTTTGATGTGTAGGAAATTTCCTGTAATTTGTTTTCCTTATAAGCTTTTTTCCCTTAGGCTCCGTTCACTTGTTTTCTACATAGAGGAAACGATAGGAAAGGGAAGCAAACTGACATGGCAAAATGGAAAAGAAAAGAAAAGTAACGAAATGAAAAACCTGTGAGATGGGCGTTCAGATGCTAGGAAACCGTACATAAATTAAACAGGAAATACAAAAGATGCGCTTAGTTGCATAGAAACTCTACAGAAATAGAAACATTCCAAGCATCATCTGGAACCTAATGTGATAATCTAGACATTTAATATGGGGTCCACATAATATACACCACAAATGCTCCCAAAATACTTGGGTCTAGATGTCTAGATGGTGTTAAAGTTAGAGCTAACTAGAAAGCCTGGAAATATGATCTAAGAAGCTCAAAGAGAAGACTTATTGCAATAAGTGATCAAAAGCTGTTGAAGTTTAAAACACCTACAACCCATTTCTAAAGGGGGTGTCAACTTAATGTCTGTCAATGTAATATTTTCAGAGGCTATGGTCTTCTTGCAGGCGTAGATCTGCTGTATAGCTTAAAACACCTTTGTACTGGGACATCATGTCCCCTCGCTTCTTTTTTAATAATATTTCTGTTAACTTTCAAAAAAAAAAAAAAAAAAAAGCTGTTGAAGTTAGAGCTAAACATACAATTCAATTCCACAATCCAGACATCTGTGTCAGCATCCACAATCTACAACCCATTTCTAAAGGGGAATTGCTAGCATCCATCGCAAAAGGCATTTCGCGGCTGGTCTGTCGCACGGCAGACCAGCCACCTCGTGACTGGAGACAAAAGATGTTGTCTTCATTCATGAGGTGGATGGTCTGAGTTGCGACTGGTCTGTCGCGAAATGCCTTTTGCGATGGACCCTAGCAAATCCCTTTCCAAAGATATCGACATTTGTATACATGTATTTAGATGTAGGAGCTTCTCAACCCAGAAAAACACCGGAGGATCAATCATTTTAAAGTAAACAAATGAAGCAGTAAGTGCAAGCAATCGTAAGCTAACTTCTGCAATAACCAACTTCTGTAATAACTGCCCTACGATAGACAAGACTTTAAAACGCAATCAGTAAACTCTACAACAAGGACTTACCCAAAAATACTAGGGTGCGTTTATATAGGCTATTAATTAGGAAGGGAAGCCATGATTTGACTCTCATCCTTTTACTCAACTAGCCTTCAATTAATGGCTATCATTATTATACTACCAAATGCAAGAAATGTAGGGCTGTTCATTCGGTTTAAACCGAACCGAAATTGGAAAAAATAACCGAACCGAAATATTTTGGTTCCTATAAAATGCTAACCGAGACCGATAACCGATGCAATGGTAACCTAAATGAACCGAAACCGAATAATAGTTTTGGTTTTTCGGTTACTTCGGTTATAACCGAAATGCATTTTGCCATTTTTTTTAGGCATTTCGCCCAAGGAATGAACTCATTTCAAAATTCAAATGGAGGCCCTGTTCGTTCAAAGGAATGAACTCATTTTCTGAAGGAGGAGGAGATCCCGCCGGAGAAGTGGAGGTGGAGGAGATCCCGCCGGAGAGGAGGAGGAGGAGGAGATCCCGCCGGAGAAGTGGAGGTGGAGGAGATCCCGCCGGAGAAGGAGGAGGAGGAGATCCCGCCGGAGAAGAGGAGGTGGAGGAGATCCCGCCGGAGAAGGAGGAGATCGGAGATCCCGTGAGGAGAGTCAGAGTCGTCGGACGGAAGGAGCTAGTATAAATAGCTGTTTTATTTTTATTTGGGGAACTTATGCTTTTTGAAATAAAATGATTGGAATTTTCGTTTGGCTCCAAAATCCCACTAGAGGAGTTCTATAACCAAGAAACCTACTGAGTAGGGAGCAAAATCTGAAGGAAATTTGCATCCCCATCTAGAAATTTCTTGTTGTCCCTTGTTACACGCAAGAATTTCAAGCCTCTTGTGAAATTCGGTGAGTCCTTTCCTCACGATTGGAGCTAGATCACTGGGTTTATGTTCTATCTTTGTATTCCTGTTGAATTCAGCATTTATCATCGATAAAAATCCTCTTTGTTTTTTGGTAGTTGTTAATTTTCTTGCTACATCATTGCTCTATCCCAATGTCATATAAATTTCTCCAATTCGATTACAAGTGCAAAGAAGAAATCCCTGTGAAACTACCAGTTACTCCAAAAGCTTAAGCTGTTGGAGAAGGCGTTATTTAATCTTTTATACTTTAACACTTCCCCTCACGTGTGCCCCCTCTTTCTTTGGGTTGGCCTACACGTGGCACATGTGACCCCCACTTTTGGGTTTAGCCATTGCATGTGGATTTCGCTATCAAGGAGGTTTGAACTTAGGCATTTGCTCTGATATCATGTGAAACTACTATAGACACCCAATTTTGTCAAGGTAGAACTAATGGTAGATGTCGCGAGGAAGAGTCACATGACGAATCCCAGAGCACCTGTTCTTTTTATCTCAATCTCTCTCTAGGTTATTGAAACAAGGAAATACTTCTCGAAAATGATTTTATCCCAGAGATGCAACAAATGCCTGTCTTTACACGGCACCCGCCTTTTCCAGCACAGTCAAAATGCCCATTTACACACGGCATTTCAACCAGAAGTTAACTTTGAGTAAAAAAACATACGTTTTTTTACCCAAAAACACACGTTTTTTTACCCAAAAACACTTCACCCAAAAATGCTACAATATTAGACTCGTTGGAAACTCTTCGGAACAAGAAATCAAACGGATCTGACCGCATGTGATTCGGAGTCCAAATGGGGGAGTTACGGCCCGCCGAAATTCCTCAAAAGAGAAAAAATCATATTTTTCAAGACCATAGAAGAGACGAAGAATGACGTTTTTCGAGTAGAATCATGTTTTTCGAGGTTAGAAAAATACCAAAAATCACATCTTCCAAAATTTGTTGATTACAAAAATACCCCTCCACTTGTTAGAAATTACAAAAATACCCCTCCACCAAATCCTATAAATAGGGGAGGGGGTAAGTGTATATCAGATTTCACTCCTCTCTTGGTTTTAGTTTTAAAACCTCTCTGAGATTTTCTTCTGGTTTTCAGCTCAAAACCCCTTTTGATTTCCAAAAATCCTTGTTTATGTACTAGAAGAGAGAAACTAGAGAAATTCTTAGGTAGCTCACACTGGGCGTCGGCATTCTGCCGAATTTTCGAAGACTCGGAGCTACATCTTTCACATAGCGTTGTTATTCTATCGAATTTCGCAGAACTATGAGCTATTCTTCTATAATAGCGCCATTGTTCTGCCGAAATCTTGGCAACCCCGAAGTCCCTCCGTCGATATAGAGCCGTTACTCTGCTGAATTTCGGAGAACGCAAGGCCCTATTTTTCAAATAGCGTCGTTGTTCTGCTAAAATCTCGGCAACCCCGAAATCCCTTTGTCCAAATAGCGCCGTCACTCTGCTGAATTTTGGAGAACGTGAGGCCCTATTGACTAAATAGCGCCATTGTTCTCCCGAAATCTCGGCAAACCCGGAGCCCTTTCATCAAATCAGCGTCGTTACGTCGCCGGTTTTTCAACAAGCTTTCACATTCCTTTTGTAAATTTACATTTATTTCTCAGCTTTTTGCACTTACATTACAAAACTGGGTGCAGGGTAGTTACGTAGTTTAGGGCTCCTTTTGCCCTAAATCTTGTAACGTAAACCCCCTCTCCTCTCTGTAAATAGGGCTACGTTCCCTCTTCTTATCCCATCACTCTGTCTCCGGTCCTACCATAGACAAACGAGATAGAAACGAGAGTCCTGGTGCTCCGCGATGTTGGACAAACGGAGCGAATCAGAAACCCATAGTTTCTTTTTCTTCCTGTACTGTCTTTTTCATTTAATTTAAGTTAACCTGATTGTGGTCAACTGTGAGAACTTTCGGGACTCATACGACAGCATACGATCTCAATCAGGATAATTATCGCTTATTTTCTTTCTTTTGTAAATTCATTTTATTTACATTCTGGAATTAAGCATAATCCTGATTAAATTCTCAAAAAATGCCAAATCAAGTCAAGAGACCGGATTTATCCGGGCAAGACGGGTGCCTAACACTTTCCCCGATTGTAACCATAACCCTTACCCAGATATCTGTAAGGACCATGCCTTAACAAATAGAGCAAAATTAAAGGTTCTAGGCTCAGAGCAAAGAACCCATTTGGTTACTGTTCCTCCAATGAAACTCGGATGCTTATCCCCTTTTCATTAGAAGAACATGCACGGGTCCTAGGCCCTAACCTAGGTAGCGACTTTGAGTTTCTCTTTCTTGCGGAGTCCGGATCACGGTCCTGAGTCCACAAGAAACGCAGATCAACTAACACTCCCTAAGTACTCAATGTGGTGATCCCCCGCCCCGGCGCGTGCGGGAAGAACCGGCGCCCACAACTACCAGTTACTCCAAAAGCTTAAGTTGTTGGAGAAGGTGTTATTTAATCTTTTATACTTCATCTTCTCGATGTCTCACTGCTATCAAAGAGGTGGATGTCTTCTGGTGCCCTTGGCTGCCAGCAAAGTGGTGTTGGAATTATTGACGAGGCGACTTGGAGGATTGGATGGAGTTGGGGTTAGTGTTGCATAGCAAACCCGAGCGACCTTTTTGAACATGGCTAGGAAGACATGACACAGGACTGAGTCGTGAACACCATGTATTAGCATCAAGGACTTAAAGGTGTCAAGGTGCTTGGCTGGATCTACGGAGCCATCATACAGTTTGATTGGTGGCATCTTGAAACCTTGAGGCAATGGGATTTTGATGATCTCCTTTGTAAATGGAGGTTCGCTGTCTGACCCAGCTCCGTCCTAGACATTCTTCCTCTCCATCATCCTGGAGACCATCTGTTTGAGCCTCTAGACCTGAGAGGTCGTCATTTTCCTAGTTACGGCTAGCAGTGCTGCCACGCTAATGGACCCTGGCTGGGAGCAGGAGCTGGCCAAATGGGTCGATCAAGGTCAAAATTGGAACTTGCCGAACAGGTTTGTCACGACTGGTAATAGAGGCTGAGCTGTATTAGCTCGGGCTCCGAAACAGGGCCGCGCTGTGCTTCTCGTACTGTGCCTGCGGATCCCTCTCAACTGGCCTCCCCTCCTGTTCGGCTATCTTCCCTTGGAGTCGAGTGACAACCGCCATCCATTGATCGAGTCGGTCCATGCGCCGAGTTTGCGGATTGGCTTCGTGGTGCCAACTACTATTTGGTTGTGCTTGGGTCTCCGTACCGTGCACATTAGGTGCAGGGAGGGAGTTGGGGTGGTTTCTTCTGTTACTCCTTTGAGATGGCATGGCGCTCAGCTCCTTTTTTAGGTGAGGACTCAATCAGGCCTCACGGTGGGCGCCAATCTGTTGCTGCTCGAATTCAACTAAGTACACGAATTGGTCTCTCATATTCCGGCTCCGATTGAGGGATCTGGGAGATAACCTTGACTCACAAACAATTGTCAGGAATGCTCGGAGTTGGAACTCCGAGGAAACCCTTCGACAATCAAGGCAGTTTGAGGCAACAGATGGAGCTAAGAACAGAGAACAGGCTTGAGTTGATGTGATAATTAATGTTAAACATGTTACCCGTTAATCGGAGTAGAGGTTTCCCTTTTATAGGTGGAGGCTTCGTGAGTCGTGGGGTGATGGTGGCATGCCGCCAGGGCAATCGCTGGTATTGGTGTCAGTGTCGGCCGCATGATTATTTAGGCGCTGCATGGCAGTGATATGATCAGTGTTGATGAGACATTGCGTAGTAGCGACATGATTAGCAATGACGCACATCATGCCTCGAGGGATCACAAGGCAGCTCATTGGGTGTTGTGACGGAGCGTGGTAGCTGGCGTGTCATGCTAGCGGAGGTACCGTACGGGGGGGCTGCCTTGTCGTGCTGTGTGAAGCCTTCAAGCTGGAGTCCTTTGGGCCCGAGGCACGTGTCAACATGCGAATGGGGCCTGATTTTACCAACAGTTTTCTCTTGATGTGTGATGGGAGAAACAAGAGATGGAAGGAGGAAAGTGTGTTCTTCTTGATTTCTCTTGTTTTGAGAGAGAGAGAGAGAGAGATTCTTTTCTCTTAGGCTACTCTTGTGTAAGTTGTTGGTTAAATAGGAAAGGGAATGGTTAGTTGAATGCGGGTTAATTTGGTTGTAAAATCTGGTAGTGGAAGATCGTGTTAGGCATCTTGACTGAACCGCTTACAATCTGTAAAATCTGTGTGGATGTTGTGGTTTGTTATCTCTACTCCGTTTATTAGTGCGTGATTGAATGGGATTTTGCCTAACAGATTTCTCAACAATAACATTAAATATTTTAAATACTATATGTGAATGTTTGGGTTGATCTTCGACTCCCACTCTCTCGCCAAACACCTTAAATGATGTCACATGTTGACTAACCATTCATCTCGTGGCCTACTACTAGAGCCCTTGTGGATCTCCAAAAAAAAAAAAAAAAAAAAATAATAAAATTGATTTTTGATATTTGCAGGCCTTGATGAAGTGCAAGAGCCCCTACTCAGCGAAAAATACACTTTTGTGTTTGATCTCATGCTGCGAAACAAGAAGAGCGATAACACCCAGGCTTCACATGTATCACTGGATATAAAAATATTGAAAGAGTGGAAATGCGATATTCCATAAATAAACATGCCTACATTTTTCAATTTGCAAGAGGAAACAAAATCTAGACTCCCTTTTTCAACCATGACACTCTTCTTTGGTTTTAGACCCTTATGACTGGCTGTTGCCGTGGTGCTACCCTACCCAACAAAGCTATCAACATTCCACCACGAATGTAACAAAGAAATGAGTGTCATTATCAAAATTTGATAGTCTGAAACAACTAATTACTTCAAAAGCTTAAGCTGTTGGAGATGGTGTTATTTAATCTTTTATATACACTTCAACACTCCCCTTCACGTGTGTCCGTCCTTTTAGGGCTGGCCTACACCTGGCACATGTGGCCCCTCTTTTGGGCTGGCTGGCCATTACATGTGAATTTTTAATGTAAGGAATTTTGAAACCAGGCAAGTTACTCTGATACCATGTGAAACAACCAATTACTTCAAAAGCTTAAGTTGTTGGAGATGGCGTTATTTAATCTTTTTTCTTCAGCGGATGGAATAGATCAATGAGATTTTATATGCGTAAAGTCCAGTACTTTCAAAAAGTAAAGTGGGGCCACTTCGTTGGATGATCCTAGCCGCTCATTTATTGGACCATAACATAAATAAGTAATATCCCAGAAATAATCTCCATAGGATGATCCTAACCACTTCGGACAGTTAGGATCATCCTATGGATATGATTTTCGGGTACCGTCTATTTAAGTTGTGGCTCAACAAATGAAAAGATTGGATCATCCAATGAAGTGTCCCCACTACTTTTTAAAAAATACTGGACTTCACGCCCACACACCATATAAAATCTCAAAATAGATATCATTGAGCTAAATTTAAATTTTAACTATTTTATTTAAATACATTGGAAAATGCAAAGAGAGAAACAGAACATAAGCTGACCACAGCATGGAGTCAAAACCCAAAAGCGCGTAAACTCTAGAAGGAAAAATAAAGAATAATATGTGCAAAAACAAGGGCGACTGTTAGGCTCTATCCTTGAGCCATTCCTGGGCCCATGTATGCCATATGGGCACATCAGATCCGTTTATCCTACACAATTACTAGTCTGCGACCATTTCTGATGACCACTCCTTTGGATGATCCAAGCCCTTGATCTATCAATCTCATTCAGGGCCCACCAAGAAAAGGCTAGACTTTTCGCACTTCTTTATCTAACACATGTAATACTCGTCTGACAGAGTTTAGGTTATCAATGATCACGATTATAAATGCATGCCCTCGTGTAGGACCCAAACATTGATCCAACGGTTACCGTCCTTGTAATCCGTCTCGAAAACTCTATATAAAGAAAAGAAAAAAAGGGTGTTAGTGACTTGGTCGTTGTCATAGAAAAACGATAAACTAAGGTTTTAAAAGTCAGCAACACCTACCCCGCCCCGGATGCCCTCACTTTCCACCGCATCTCCCGCGTGCTTTCACGTTTGAACTTTGAACGGACCGTGGGACCCACTCTCTCACTTCGTTCTTTCTTTATTTTATACTACCAATCCTGAATTCCTGACTGAACCAAATATATAAATCTATATTATACTTTGGGAAATGATATCCCCCCCCCCCCCCCCTTTAACGGTTCTCACATGTTCACTGCTTCAGGATAAGTTCACCCCCTTAACGTTTTTTTCCCCTTTAAAGGGGGAGATTTTATCCGTCAGAGGGGGAAAATATCATTTTCCTATACTTTATTTTAATACCTAAGAGAAACAAAGGCAGGATCAAAGATATCAGACGAGATTGACGATGTATCATAGAACCTTCGAAGGAGAGAATATGACTTTATTAAGGTTTCAGTTTTTCAATGTAAAGTTACACACACACCCCTATAAAATTATATAATTACATATAAGCCCCTAAAATGTATTTACAGGACGGCAACACCCTCCTCTTCTATTTTCTACGTATGAAAATGACAAAACCTATACAAGGAAGTAGTCTTTGGCTTACCTACCTTTCAAGAAAGGTATTTATAGGTAATTTTGCAAAAGCACTTTTGCAGCCTCAAAAGTGCAAACTCATATGGATTATATGAATAAGACAAATTCAGCTATGAGGTGGCTCTTCCCTCTTGAAAAAAAAGGCTTTGTGCGAAATTGCTTAGACATTTCCACGTATCTGTATGGTGTAGTAGATTTTCACCTAACTTTCTCCCTTCCTCTGTATGCACTACATTCTACGTTTTATACTGAAAAGTCTTTTTGCCTTATTAGCAATGTAATTTTAATTTAGGTTATACTGTCAATCTTCAATGTGTGTTCTTACTAAAAGTAAAATCACATTAGGTAAATAGTTCTTTTAATTAGGTGTGAGATGTATTAGCCGTTAAGCAAACTTATGAATTGAAAAATTAAACTATATATTAACTATTTTTCTTAGTGATTATGAGAAGTTAGAAAGAGTTGATTGAGAATATAACAAACATTTTGTAGAAACTATATATTGTAACTCGGTGTGCAGACGATCTCAAAACCCTAATTAGCAAATTTACAGCCCTAATTATCGTTTATGCGCGTTTTGACACATGTACAATGATTCAATGTTTGGTGTATGGCCGACCCAAGAGGTGGCAAAAAAATTGGCCTATCTTCACAGTGGAGTTCGATAGCCACTTTTGGACTCATTTGTAAGTCCAATAATCATTTTTGAACTCAAAATCGATTCTCAAAATCTAAAGCTAGGACTCGGAGGTTCGGGTATTTAATAGTTTAAAGGAAACATATATTTATTGGTATATAATAGCATAGAGAAATTTACATATATAATAAAATATTAAATAGTTAATAGAAACTTGACGTTTATAAGATTTTAAATAACCTTGGGTCACCCAAGTTTTCTCCTTTGGAAGGTAGAAATGGTCTGCACACCAAGGTTGTATGTTTCAGAGCCAATGTAAAAATTGAACACGTTTCTTATGTTTGAGTGTGACCAAAGGAGAAACCAATGACTTTTCAGTATAGACACTAGGGGTGGACATGGTTCGGTTCGGTTCGGTTTTGGGGTATACCCAGAACCGAACCATATATAATCGGTTCCCTGAAATTGGAACCGAACCAGAACCATATAAGTTTGGAACCGAACCGAACCAGAACCATATATAATCGGTTCGGTTCGGTTCGGTTCTGGGTTTACCCGATCTTCATCAAATCAACGGAATTTCTTCACAATAGTTGTTTGAATGTTTGGTTTTCTTTTCTTGAGATAGAATAATTTTTTGTTTCCAGCTTGTCATCATCATTATGGGAAAAGCAGAGCACAAAAGTCTCTAATGAAATGATGAATATGACTTTGTGGGGGCGTTATACAAACTACTCTCATAATATTTTACTATTTTTAAAAGCCTTTCACTTTCTTCTTACACTTACAAAAACTTTCAAGTTAATATTAAAAACAAAAAGGATTCCCACATCTTCTTTCCTGCCATTAAAATATTAAGGCTTGTCTGGTGAGATTAAAAATATTTGGGCAAGTGCTGAGATTAAAAAACTTGTTTTCCAGTCTGACTAAGGGTTTTAAGGTGGGTCGGTTCTTGGTTCGGTTCTCGGTTCCGGGATCCAAACCCAGAACCGAACCGAATTTCCATCGGTTCCAGGTTATTAGAACCGGAACCGAACCATATAACTATGGAACCGAACCGAACCGAACCATATGTGCCGGTTCGGTTCGGTTCCTCGGTTCGAACCGGAACCATGTCCACCCCTAATAGACACTCACGCAAGAAGAATCCGAAAAAGAGAGAGAAAAAGAAGAAGAAAAGATGCAAATCCATACTATCATATTTTGATAATGGCACTACTGACTAGTTTCTAGTCAAATAGGAAATGATATCAGAACATCCATGTTTTGATAATTTTACTAACTCATCTTGTCTTTTAGTATTTAAAGAGTTGTCCGAGGTTATTACAGTTAGGGATTGAACCTCTAGCTCAATGGTAAAGGCATTGACCTTCAAACTTAGAGGATCGAAGGTTCGATCCCAGCTTACTTACCAAAAAAAAGTTATTACAGTTCCCTAGTAGTACTCAAAAGCCAATTAAAAAATAAAAGACAAGCTAGGGCTGTGCAATTATTAAAACACGGTTGTGCTGATATCATTTCCCTTTTTAATTAGCATTTCACTGCTTGTTAAAATTGGGAATATTCAATGATCCTAGCCCTCCGATCTATGAGGAATTGCATATTACCGAAACCTCTATAGATAGAGGGCTATTATCATCCTTTGGAAATGATTTATGGGGCACAACCTATTTACATTGTGTTCCACCACATGGAAGGTTTGAATCATCCTATGATGTGGACCGTACAATACCGTTTGAAAAATAAGGGACCAGCTTACACCAAATAAAATCTCATATATGATATTAGGGATTTGCTAGCGTTCATCGCATAAGCCATTTCGCAGATGGTTTATTGCATCTGACAGGAACCATCTCATGAATGAAGACAAAGTCTGCTAAAAAGTGAGCCTATGTGGCTGCTGTCAGAAGCAGCAGACCATCTGCGAAATGCTTTCTGCTATGGACATTAGCAAATCCCATGATATTAAAAGTAGGAAATAAAGTAAGTAATAAGTGCCATTATGAAAATCTGGTATGCGGATAGAGTCCTAAAAAAGAACAATGTGAAAGACAGAACAAATGAGAAGCTCACACCCTATTTATTTCCAAGTGGCAGCCCCCTTGGAGGGAAATCCAACGCTGACGTGGCACCGGCGTGGGGAGGGGATATAGCGGGAAAGCAGGCGCGGCCAGAACGTCCGAAAATTAGCAATCTCTAATCTCTCTCTCTCTCTCTCTTTCACTCTCAACGGATTATTAGCTCTTATTTCTAGGGCAACCAATAGAAAAAAGAAAAAGAAAAGGAAAGAAAAACCAAAGAAAGATCAGATCTTGTTGACCCTTGATTTTCAATCATCTTTCTTTGAGAGCTCCATCTCTTTCTCTCTTCTTCTTCGATCTCTGTTACAAGGCTAGATCTAGTCATTTTTTTTCCTGGGAAATGAATTCCCAAAAGAGGTTTGGATGAGAATCATCACATGTTTAATTCCTCAAGGAGAACGATGAAATGGGGTTCATTGCTTAAAGATATCAAAGAGAAGGTTGGTCTCTCACAATCTGCCTCATCTTCACCTACAGCCGCGGCCGCGGAGTCGGTCCCACAGGCCAAAAATGCCTTCGAACCCTCCTCCTCTTCCTCCTCCTCCTCCTCCAGGTACCTTTTTTTTTTTCTTCAATCTTAGGGTCTGTTTGGATTGCAAGAAAAAACATTTATGATGGAAAATGTTTTCCTGGAAATATATTTTCTTTACACATTTTAGATGGAAATGATATGATTGAGGTTAATTCAGATGGGTATCATCTTAAATTGAAGGTCCATCTACATAAAAATTGAAAAAAAGGTAGATATTTTTGTACAAATATTTTTTTCCTTTCCAAACTTTTCCAGTAAATTCCTGCAATCTAAACAGGGCCAATGAGCTTGCCAGAGAAGCAATTTTTGGATTACTTTTTATTTATTTTTTATCATAAGTAGATGAAAATTAATCAATGTGGAAGAAAACTTGGATGGATCTTAATTTGAAAAGGAAAAAGTAATGATCTAACTTTATATGCAATTTATTAAAAAATAAAAAAAATACTAACTTTATATGCAAAATGAATTCTAATCTAATTTGTGAACAGTTGAGATTTTGCTTGAGTTGAGGATTATGTTATTTGTGAAGAGAATTGCATCAAACGAGTACCACTTTTGCCCTCAGCAACTTCTTTTCTCCTTCGTGTTGACGAGCGTTGTTGCATAATTACTTTGCGGGATTAAATCTCTACAGCTGATCCATCCAGTAGAATTAACTAAGAACTCCGAATTGAAGTGATGATATTACTGAATCATCATAACTGCTTCAATATCTTGTTTGTAGTTCCTATCCATGGAGTCTTTGTAAAGTTAAATGATTCTAGTTCTGCGCCTTCTACTACTAATAGGCCATGAACTAGATCATAATCATTCTCAACGAATCCATAAGAAGTGATCCAACTATTTTTTAACGATCCTCAGTATAATTACTTAAATTGCATGTTGGTAACATATTTTCTCGGCCTCATGTCGGATAGGTTTTTTGTTATGCTAATTTTCACTTCCATGAGCTATATCAGAATCATTCTCAACGAATCCATAAGAAGTGATCCAATTTTTTTCATCATCATCAGTATAATTAATGATCTGATAGGTTAGGTTATGTGTCATTGCATGTTTGCTAGGTTAGGTGTCATTGCATGTTTGTGTTATGTTAGGTTAGGTGTCATTGCATGTCAGTATAATTAATGATCTCGGGCCCATATCTGCTAGGTTAGGTGTCATTCCATGTTTGTGTTATGTTAATTTTCACTTTTTTACTCCTTAGTTAATAGAAGAGAAAGTCAACAGAGAGGATCTTCTTGCTTGGTGCCCACAACATGCTCATGACTCAATTATGTATTGAGTTGTAGACGTAATGTCCTGGTATTGGAACTTTCAAAAAATTAAGGCTTCAAACCAAAACATTTGATACTCTCTCTTCTCTCCCTTTTATGGTTTTCTCTCTCAGAAAAACAGATTCCATGGACAATGATAGTATATGAATGTTCTAGGAGCCAATGGATTATTATAATGAACTGTCCAAAACTGGTTTTGTTGGGGATCAACCATTTGATCAGATGATGAGTCAGAACATATACTAAATAAAAGCGTACCTTTCACCATGGATCACGAACGCAGCTGAAAGTGTTTACAGAGCTTTGTTCCCCGACAGTCAACCATCTCCGTCTCTCCTTGGTGGGATTAAGTCACGTAACAAGCGATAACTATTAGATCTACGCTCCGGTATCCCAAGACGCATGATGGATGCCAAGAGATTGCCCGGTCCCATGAGATGCAGAAAGAAGAGAAGAACAGAGGGGAGGGAGGAGGGAGGGAGGGAGAATTTCCACATGTAATTTTTTCCTTGTGTTCACGGCTTTGTGTGCACTAGAGTTTTTATTTCATATAAAAGCATAGTTTTAAAACTCCCTCGAGTCGACTCTTTTCCCTTAGCCGCGTTCCGTGTTTTGCCCTAAAGACTATAGAGTCAATAAAAACTCCTTTAACTCTCCCGAGTTATGACCGAGTCAACCGAGTACTCAGTCGCGTCAACAAAGTACTCGACCACGTCGCGCCGAGTTGACAAGGATTTTCTTCGACCACGTTTTGCCCCATATCTGCATTTTGAAACACTGATAAAAATTTAAAAGTGAGCGAGGGAAGAGAAGTCCACTCAAGAGTGTATGCTCACTAGCTCGAGGGCATGATGACTAACTCCGACTAGTTGACGGAACCTTCTCAGCTATGCGGCCTCCTGAACTCAAAACACAACAAGCCACGTACTCCGACTCCATAATGGAAAGAGCGACCAGACCCTTTCTTGCCACATCAAGAGATCGCCCGACCAGTAAGCAAGCAAGCGTATCCTGATGTGGATCATCATTGTTTACCGCCTCAATTAGCATCGCTGAAACTTCGAAACTGCAAGTATGCACCCTGATAGCAAAGCTTATAGTCTGAGGTTCCGCGTAGGTAAAAAAATGTCCCCTTTAGCGCTCATCAATGAGCCTCATGTCGATTATTCTGGAAACGCTAGCAAGCCCAACAACGAAGCAGATGTCCGATCGAGGAAACAGCATGGTGTACATCATACTCTCAACTGCACTTGCATAAGTAGCTCAACCATCTGCTCTTACATTGTAGTTTCACTCGAGTGCTTTGGCTCTTCGTTCTTGGTATCTTTGGAGCTAGTTGGGTTCTCCCTGGCCATATTGCTGGACACTTTGAGCCACAGGAATTTTGAAATTGGACCTCTACAGGTAGGATATTGTAGAACTTATTATTTGCTGCTACCTTTTCGATTGTGTGGAAGTAAAGAAACAGGATAGTATTCAATGGTTACCATTCAAAAAAAAAAACAGGATAGTGTTCACTGGGGTATCAAAAGCTGTTATTAATACTTAGGGACGAATCTTTATATGGTTGTTCTATGGGCATCTAACTTTTCTGAATGTGTATTTCGGTGTCCTCCTCCTACAGGTCCTTGGAGGAGATCAGATTTAGCAACATGAATAATGAGGGCCCTTGGCCGAGAAGGTACCCTCCTCCTGAGAGGCTAAAGCTGAACTTCGATTGGTCAAGTATTGGCAACCCTAGCTGTAGGTATTGAGGGGCTTCTGAGGGATGATACTATTGAAGTTAGCTGGGTTTATTCGGGACCTTAGAAGCCAGAATCTTCCTCATGGGTGTCGCTTCCTTCCTACAACTGTGATTCGGCACTCTATAGGAAGGAAATTGCTCCTATGGCGCTCCCGAAGTGACGAAAACAGCTCCCATTATGCCCCCAACCTTCTCCTATTACTCCATCAGTCCCACTATCACCAACTTTCTCGCATCAAATCAAACTCTTCGAACTCTTCAATATACTTCATTAGAACAAGCACAAACACGTCTTCAAAAGGCACGAGTAAAGAGGGCATGGATGTTAAGATGGCTAGAAATTACTATTTTTGAGGTACTTGAATTTTAAAAAACATATAAAGAAAATATTACATAAACGCTCCTATGGCGCCCCCAACCTTGGACTCTTATGAACCCCCCCAACCCCCCCACCACCATCATCCCGACACAGACACACACCCGTTTCGTGCTTCTAAGTTTGGGACCTGTATGAGAGAATCAGAGAAGCATTCTAATGAGGCGGAGGTACATGCTCTTCTTCATGGGATCAAACTAGCTGACCAATCTCAGATAGACTAGATTATCATCGAGCGTGACTCCCTTAACGTAGTCGGATGGATGAGAGATGGGAACTCTTTCCCATGGAGGTTTATAGATACTTTAGAAGAGATTCAAAATCAATTAGAGGGTCAAGTTACCGAGGTCCGACACATCTGGCAATTGGCTAGCTTGGATGTGGCTGCTCTTTCTCTCTCGGGTAGAGAGGCAACGTTGACATTTGATTACATGCCTCCTCGAGGTCATAATACTGTTTTTTCCTGCTGTGTATCTTCTATTGTATCTTTGACTCTTTGTTGCTTCTATTTCCCTTGACCATCTCAGTCATTGGGCTTATGCCCCTCCACTTTTTTTAAACAAAATTTCTACCATTAAAAAAATAATCACTTGCCCATAATATATGCTATTTCATTCCTGGTTAAGGTCTACTTCCTCATTTGTGAAGTTGAAGCTGCAATTGTGTTTGGCTTTTGTGTGTAATTCTTGAAATTTATTTATCTTATTATCTTGGTTAAGCTTCTGCAACGATGTTTTCCATTTTGATGCTTTAGTAGTAGTACCTAGTATACTCGTGGTTTATTTTGCTTCTGGAATACATTATATTAAGTTATTTGCTTGTACTGCTTGGTGTTTTTTTTCTGAATGGCACTTATACTGTCTAGTGTTATTAGATGCTTATCCAATGTTTTGGTAAAAACAGAGACAAACATGAACTGGAGTCGGAGTTTAAGAGGTTTTGGGAGGAGTTCCGCTCTTCCAGCTCTGAAAAGGTGTTCCTATCATAGTCCGTACAATATTATTGTTAGTGTAATTCTTTTGTTTGTTACAAACGTTACAAATGCTAATGGTTTGCGAACTCTTCCATGCAGGAGAAAGAAGAGGCCTTAAACATGGCTGTAGATATTTTCTGTAGGCTAGTGAAACAACAAGCTAATGTAGCTCATTTACTCACCACGTATGCATATTGTTCTTCCCTAGTCTACTTACGTTGCTTATGCTTAAAATTGTTTCATGCATTCCATATATGTGGATATTGTTCATTGCTATAGGGATCACAGGGATGTGTGCATGTGGCTTTATCTTCGTGCTTTTGCTACACCCAAACATCCCTTTGTTTTATTTGGGGGGGCTATTATAATTTTTGCGGAGTTCATAATGTACACATGAGTGATCTTTTTTTAAAATAGTAACTTTATTGAAACCGAAGTAGATGCAAAGACCGAGCTTTCCAAGTACGAAAGGTAGACCTTACATAAACAATAATAGGTAATGATCACTAATAACATTTGTTGAAGCTTTTTTTCTTATTTTGTAATGGGTTACCCTCTACCTATTTTGAAACTAAATGATGACTGATTAGAGTTATGGTTTTTGAGTATTTGCAAACACCATAAATTTGGGCAGTTATCTGTGAACCATCTGTTTGTCTTCTCTCATGTACAAACAATTCAGGATTCTTTAAGTTGAATAATTAGAAGAATTGAAAAATCAATACCAATGACTAATCCATCATTACTGGTAATCACGAAACTGATATACACGTATGTTCTGTAGACCAAGTGAAAAGATCCATCACAGAACCCTCTCTCATATCTTTAGAACCGTGGTTCTACTCATGATGCATGAAAAACTATGATTTGTGGACACGGTCACGAGTGTCGCGTGTCGACACTGACACTGAGTGTTGGACACGGCAAACCCCCAAAATTTAGAAACGGGGACACGGCTAAAATAGAAAGTATACATAATCATAATTTATCGATACGGATTCGTGTGTCGAGTTTCGACACGGATATGAGTTGTCTGACATTACAACATCTAAAAATCTAGAAATGGTGACAACTGACACGTACATACACATAAAATTATTGATTATTGCACAAACACGTGACCACACACCCACATTAGCTCTTACGCTCTTAAAAGTGTCCAAAGGAGTGTCGACACGTGTGGACACGCGTGTCGTGTCGGACACTGCAGGACACGCGTGTCAACAATAAATTCAAAGTGTCGGCTAAATCATAGATGAAAAGACAACCCTTACAAGGCTCTTGCTTATGCATCTCAAGGAATATACTGTGATACCTAAAAAAAGGGCGGCCCAGTGCACGAGGCTCCCGCCATTGCGGGGTCTGGGGAGGGCTAGATGTACGCACCCTTACCCTGCTTTGCAGAGAGGCCAATTTACTATGATACCTAGATACTTCAAAATGCTTGAATCATCTCTGTTGCACCCATGATGCTTCAATATTACATGTAAAATCTATATGTGGGATACTTGTGTTGTATTGTGCCCATCATGTATTGAAGCATCATTGGGAGCATGGAGGTCATCTCTCTCTCTCTCTCTCTCTCTCTCTCTCTCTCTCTCTCTCTCTCTCTTACACATGCACATTCATGAAGCCCAAATAAATTACATCCCACAAAAGAATGGAGAACTAATTGTTGATGTTAGAAATTTCAATGTTTTCTGAACTTGTAGAGGGTGTGCATCATGTTGTATGAGCACATAAGTTGAACATATTTGTATGACCAGGGTGGGACTGATTTTTAGCCCCATTTTCTATTACAAACAAGGAGATTGTGATTCAACACTTCTCTCGCCTTCTGGAATTTTGTCCCTCACATGACCTGTGACAACCGTTCTCTTGTCCTACAGTCCATCTCAAAATGGAGTTCTAGAGTGGGAACACCGGAATATGACTAAGGCATGCATTTTTATGCTCTTCCACTCTGGGACACCACAATACCTATGGACTAAGGCCTTCCCTATGTTTCTTGATTTATTAGTTTGCTTGGTTTGGGTTCAAGTTTGCGGTTCCTAACTTATATGAACCCCGTTTTCTGCTATATACTTTTGGAATTTTGAACTTTATTCTTGTAATTGAAAACATCGTAATTCAATAATGAAATATTTCATGAGTCATTGCTTATATTTTATTTTAGTCTCCATAATCTATCAAATAATCTAAGGATAATAAATAACAAATGATATCTAATTATTTTAATTTAAATAATATGTAACTTTCAAATTCCAAAATAAGTTATGTAGCATGAACATAACATGAAGACACAAACTCGTTGTTTTAAATTTAAACGAAGTGCTAAAAGCATATAGGAAAAGTAATTACCATAAATTCTAAACTCAACTCTCAAACTTATGTCCTCCCCATAAACATAACAAAATCAGATAAAGTGTAATACATGTTTCTGTTAGCCGCCACAGGAAATTGATGGCTCACGTCATCTAATGAGCCCTCATATTAGCTCTTCCAAGTCGTGCACTTGAATCATCATATGTCCCTTTTGCAGCATCAACATCCTACTTTTTGAATGGACTTTTTTAGTTCTCGTTAGATCGAGTTAACATGCAGAGATTTGGAGTGGATAAAAACCAATTTATCTGCGCGAATAGAATTATGTCTATTCCTTCTGAAATTATGGGTAAAAGATTACATGCTCCAATTCCTCTTTGCGAATGAGGTACGAACTGGTTGTGATAGAACTTTGTGAGCTATCTCTGTCAATTCCGGTGTTTCAGTAGAACCATACGCCGCCCACCAATGTAGTAAACCCGATGCGCGTGGTTACAGGTAATTGTGTGCAGCCATAGGGATTAGTCCACCCTAAAATGGGGTGGGGATATCCCATGTCATCCAAACAAAAAAAAACCTTTGATACTTTGCTTGGAGAACACTCCTCGTTGCATGGTAAACTTAGCGAATTGAGCTCTAAGTTAAGCACAAAAACTATCGTCTTGCCAAAGTTTAATAAAAACATTTAGTTTTTTTTCATAACATAAAAGATACAATACCAAGAACATATCAAGGTGAGATGCAGTTGTGTATCATTTTCAATGAAATCAAGAAGCCTTCAACTACTTGATCATCATTCATAATTTTCAATCCAGTTCGACCTCCAGGTGCTGGGCTTGTGAGATATGATGATTCATAATAGTGAGGTGTGAAAGCATAAGCTAAACAATTCAATTGCACATTCATTTTTTCCCTCTTAGTATTCTCTAGATTTTCCATTTCAAAATATACGTTTTGGTCTTCTACATCATTTACATTATCTTTAATTTGTCCAAATCCAAGTCTATAATTTAAACCTCCATACATGGACACATAAATGCACACCGTCTAATCGTTTTTTTTATATAGGTTGTTTTATTTTCAATACCAATCTCGCGGACTCCATAAATTCATCACTAGTGACCCATTCTTTATTTTCATCTGATCCATTCTTTATTTTCATCCCCATCTCTTTTGTTTGACCACTTTTAGTGACTCACTCTTTAAAAAAAACTCTTTCTAAGAAGCAATCACCGTTGTCGTAAGATTTATCCCATATCCAAAAGTTGCTTCCACATAATAAAGAGGGAAGCAAATCTAGTCTTTGCTATTTTTAATCATCCCAACATGGAATTAGATTTGAATACAGCTAAGGGAGGCCCATGATTTATAATATATTTTTAAATAAATATCTTTGTGTTTGTTATATACCAAGTCTCTCTTGATATTTAAAAAAAAAGGGCGGCCCAGTGCATGAGGCTCCCGCCATTGCGGGGCAAGTCTCTCTTGATATATCTTTGAAAATTAAAGTACATATTATATAAGGAGACCAAAAGATATTTGAATTATAATATCACCTCTTGTTTACATAAGTTGAATTTATCTAACATTTTAACTTAACAATTCACAGGTTAGTTGAAGCGCACATTTTCTCCTTTGTTGTGGGTAGAGCTTTTGTAACTGATGTTGAGAAGTTAAAGATCTCAAGCAAAACAAGATCTTTGCACACTGTGAAAGTCAGGCATTTTTTTTCGGAAGTTAATAAGGTTTGTCTGACAGCTGCTCTTTCCTGGTTATTCCTAATTTCTTTTGATATAGGAGTTTCTTTTAAGCATTCAGTTTTACAATGAATAAATGTTAGTGATACTTTTATCATGCAGGATGGGATCAGCCCGGGTTCAAATTTACTATATGCCGTGGAAGTCCTTGTATCAGGGGTACATTTATATAAACTTGGAAAGACTTGACCATTGTGTTTATCTCTGCATATTTTTTATTTATTCCTTCTATCCGTAAAAAAGTATTGTTTCTTATGAGATAAAAATGTTAATTCCATGTAATAGTTGCAAGAGTGCTGTGGTGGTGTGCATCATTCTTGGACCATGGTACCCACTTACTTTAAAATTTGTTCTGGTTGCTTTAAGTGTATCCAATTTTTCTATATTAATTGGAAAATCAGTTATCATGACATGCTTGTATCATACTCTCTCTGTTTCACTCTGACAAACATTTTGGCTTCAAATCATTTTACTGGAGGCGTTCGTGGTGTTTTATCCCTAACTATAGGTTAGCCACGTACATAACTTGTTCTTTGACTACAGTTCTCAGAAAAAAAACCTTTATGTAATCTTTTACTAGGTTTTTTGTATGCAAGTTTATTTATTTATTTATTATCATATTCCAATCATGTTGGTAATATAAGTAATATGTAGTTCATACGATGCTAACGCAACTGCATTTTATTCCTATTATGCATTTCGAGGAAACGAGTTTTGCCTGTCTGAGGGGACTTTCTTTGGAAGCATGCCGAATATCTATGGGCTTATTCTAATATCCAAATTTCAAAATGCTTTTTTTGTTCACAGCTAATTGATAAACAACCTCTTCTGGATTCTGGGATTTTGTGCTGTCTAATTCATATTCTTCACACCCTCCTCACTCCTAGTGAGTGTGATCAAAGTCAATCAGTCAGCTCAGATGCATCAATTTTGTTTGAAATAGGTCATGATCAGAATACCGCGCAAGTGCGCCAGCTAGAGGTACCATTCTCTCTATGGATTAAATATACTAAAATATGATACTTAATTTTTCGTTATGTACATGTACTGAAAAGTGTTAGGTTATACCTTTTAAACTTGTTAAATACTTAATATTTTGCTTACATTTTTTTCCATTTTTTGTTTCGTAATTATTATGGTACACCTGTTGATTTATACTATACGTGCTTGACAAGAGTAATCCTTTCATTAGAAATTCCAGGACTTACCTATTGCTGTTTAGTTCTCTTGCACCCTTTTGCTAGTTTATATAGTCTCCATTTGGGTAACACTGTAAGCACTTGTTTGAACATGATGTTTTCATGGAACTGCATGCTTTTATTATTAACTCATTTATTGTATCTGGCACCATTCTATCTTTTCCTTTGATAGTTATGTTAAAATGTTTACTTGACGGAGCATCTAGAGTTTTATTCAGTATTTGACCACATAAAACACATAACTACTTCTTATTTGGACTTTTTTTTTTTTTTTTTTGAAAGTTGAACTCCTTATTTGGACTTCTCCCATCAAATTATTTATTGGATGAGGTTGCCTTTTCCTGACTGTTTTAATATTAGATTTTATTTAAGAACAAAATGGAACACTATTGGTTGAAAATAATTCATCTTCCTCTCCTTTCAACTTGAAAAAAATGCAGGCGTGATGCATGAGCACCACAGCCATGCTGATGATCGAGTGATAAGAGACTTAGAATTTCATGTGGTTAGTGACCAAATAAATATTTTTATATAATATAAATAGCAAAACAATAATCTATTAAAAAAAAGGAAAACAATAATACCCAAGCTATCAATTGTTGCTCAAAAAGGTCCTGCAAATCGAGTAAACCACCAAAGAATGCCAATTACCAAAAATATAAAAGTAAAATAAAAGATGTAACTTTTATGGCATGAAATGAAAAGAAGAAGAGCTTTTTCTTTTTCTTGATAGATAACTTTCTTTAGAAAACACAAGGAAAACCTAAACAAGGCAGAAAAGGGGCAATGTGGCCCTGTGCATAAACAAAGAAAAGATAGAAGAGAAAATACACCAAAGAACCAAACCTACAATTAAGGGATAGGGGCATCATTCAACACCACAGTTTAATGGAAGAATCACCGCTGGTGAGTTCATCCTCCATATCATTAGCAAGACGGGGGATAAGAGTGAGTGAGGTAACAACAAACTCAGGTCACAAAGATTGAAAGAGAAAATACACCAAAGAACCAGCCCAACGATTAAGGGATGATGGCATCATTCGACACCACAATAATTCAATGGAAGAATCACTGTTGGTTAGTTCATCCTATAGTTACCGTAAACTTCCTAGTTAGATGGGAAGCTCGCTTCCCCGGAAACTCTCTTTGGAAGCTAAGTTCTCGCTTCCCAAATTTAGGGGAAGCGCGCTTCCCACACATTTCCTTTAATTAAGAGTACGAATACACACATAAATCATCACATAAGAAAGATAGCCATTCATAATGGTTTAAAAACATCAAATACCTAATGACATGCATTGTCGGGCATGTACATACCACATTTCACATGCAATTCATATAAATATTTACACATAATATGTACACTACATTTCACATGCAATTTATATAAATATAATTATGTAACACATACTGATATAGTATGCCACCAATTTACTTACGATTTCGGTTTTAGTATGCGTTTTGGCGAGGATGGAAACAAAAACATTTTAGTCGTTTCGTGTCGGTTTCGGTGAAAATTTAAAACCATGCTTAGGGCTCCAATGTTGAGTGGTCTAATCACAGTTGTCGAATTCGTACGAGTCGACTTGCGAGTAATACCGTGTCATGAGTATTTTGAGTCAACTCATATCGGTGACTCTTAAGTGTTGAATACTCGTACCAGTCGTCTAGCGACTCGTACGAGTCGGAGCTAGTTTTCTCGAAATCTTAAGATTCGTACGAGTAACAGAGTTTACACCCTAGTTGTAAATTTCTTCTTGGTTCTCTTCTCTTCTCCTTTCCGCTCCTCTTCTCCTTTCCTCTTCTTAGTATTTACATGAAAAGTCATTTACATTTACTTAAGATTTACGTGTAAATAAGGTAATATGCCCCATTTGAATCTATTAAAAATAGTTTCAAGACCAAAATCTAAGAAGATAAAAAGTCAGTTTTCCAGTTCTAGTACAAAATTCGAAAAACATAAGTCATGTCAAAATCTTAACTTCCAGACGATGGGGTATTTTTCCAATTTTAAAAATTTGTAAATTCTATCATGCCTAAGCATTATTAAATCCCAAAAGTCAGGTAAAAAAAATCTCATAATTTGTTCTCTAAATTTTTTTCATCTTATTAGGCACTAGTCAATGCACTGGTCAACACATGCATTTCAGTTGATAGTGATTTTCCTTTTAAGTAAATGTTGGATCTTTTACATATTTGGTTCATTTAATTGTTTCTTATATTTTTCTAGAAATTTTTGATTTTTATCATATGTTATCAACACTACCATATTTTGATATTTGCACAAGCCTGGCTGTCTTTTCTTCTTTAATTGGCTCCTGAGAGCTGTTTGGGAAATGTAATAACCTTTTCACTGCTCTTTTATGTGTTCCATGCCTTTATGTTTTGATATATGATATAATTATAATTTTTTCAACTAAATTTCTGTTCTTGTCAAAAACTCTTACAAGTCACGGGTTGACAACTATGGGTCTAATACTAAGAAAAGAAAATTTAGGTTCTGTTTTCGAATGTTTGTTTTGTTCTCAATATCAGGGAACAAATTACAAAGATGTATGGATTTGGCTTACACGTGAAAAGCTGTGATCATGCAGGTAGAGGGGAGCATAGTGCACATCATGAAAGCATTATCAAGCCATCCTTCGGCTGCACAGAGTCTGATTGAGGATGATTCACTTCAGCTTCTATTTCAGATGGTTGCATCAGGGTCTTTGATCGCTTACTCTCAATTTAAGGAAGGCCTTATTCCTTTGCATACTATTCAGCTTCATCGACATGCCATGCAGGTAAATATGCGATTACGTGCACTCATCTATATTTTCAGTTTGGAAGAATCTAATGAAGAATGGTAAGTTGATTTTATATTTCTGTCATTAAATCTTGTATCTCTAATTGTTTTTGCCTTGTCACAGATACTTCGACTTCTTTTGGTTAGCGACAATGGAAGCACAACAAAATATATACACAAGCACCATCTGGTATGCACACTTTGCATTGTCATGGTTTCCACGTTTCCCTGTTTTTATTCCATATTTTACTTCTACGTCGATCCTTTTCGTCCAGCTTTTAATATTCATGCATGTAATAATTGCACATAATTTAGCAGTGAATTAGGGTAAAGCTTCCTATGCTTTTGATTTGTGTCAATGCATGGACATTTTGTTTGAAGCTCTCAACATTGGGATTCTTGATAGGTGAAGACTAGTCATTTTGAAACTAATATTCTTTTTCGTTTAGTGGTTTGCATGCAGGGCCGATGCCAGAAATTTTGCACAAGGGGGGCAAAAATTATAGTAATTTTTTTTCTTTCTTAAAATTAAGATAGAAAAAATTTCTATCTGAAATTTTGCACAAGAGGGCAAAAGTTATAGTAAATTTTGCACAAGGAAGGGAGATAAAAATGGTAAAATTAAAATTTTAAACTTATTTTCTATCTTAGGGATGATTGAAAAGGGGGGCATATTTTTTAAAAAAAGGGGTAAGTATAAAAAAATATTAAAAAATAAAGGCATATCTTTTTTTTCCAAAAAATTAAGGGGGGCAATTGTCCCCCTTTCCTTTCAAGTGCCATCGCCTCTGTTTGCATGCAATATCATGTTTTAATTTTTTTCCTTTCGCTTCTTCACGCCTTCTGGCGAAACCTCTACGTGTGCTTGGAGCAATCGTTTAAAGCTAGAGTGACATGATCTGTCATCATCTCAAATTTCATGGAAAATCTTTTACTTGGTTTTTAAGGAAAATTTATAATGAAAGTAAGTTCATGGATTTCTAGACTAGATTAAATGAGAGCCCTTGATTCCCAACCTTCTTGATCTTGGAAAGATCAAAGGAGATCAACACTCGAGTGACATGATCTGTCATCATCTCGAGCTTGAATGACGATTCTGATGGTCCAAAATGATCCGATTTCAGATCTGGCTCATGTGGCTGTCGATCAAGAGAGATCAAAGTGATTTCCCGATAAATCTATGGGGATCAGCCACCGGCTTGGGCTAGTTGATCTATCTGAGGGTCCTAAGGATGCCGGATCATAGATCTATCTAAAGAGATCGATGCGATTAGATCCATTGATCAGAGGATCTATGACCAGGATTATCCTAAAATTACACACCTCCGACCCTTGGTGGGGTCGTGCATTACACCATCCCTGTTAGACTTTTTAAAAATATTGAAAAAGGCATCCTCAAGAGCTATTTGACTTTGATGTGTGTTGCATGGGAAGATTCTCATTGGAAGTCAACTTGCGAAGCGTAAAATCTACGATCCGAAGAAACGACCACATTTTTTATGGTAAAAAGAATGTTCTGGGTCAAATTATAAAGTGGATTACAATTGAGGCCTGGCTTCAAATTGCACACAATTTGCTAACATACCTTTACAGGCTATTATTGATAATTGGATGGGTATCAGCTTGATAAGCCCGTTTTATTGATAACTAGATTGGTATCAGCTTGATAATCCTGTTAGAAGTTTATAGTTCTTTGGATTTCAAGAAAAATGATAACATCCCATGAAGTTATAGCATTCTTGTCACCATTCAAAAAAAAAGTTATAGCATTCTTGCCAATCATGTGCATCCAATTAAAAAAATATTCATTCATTATTTATATTTTGAACCTTAATGTGTCATGTCCTTTATTGTGTATTGAAGCTATATCTTAACCTTCTCTCTTACGCTGTTTCAGATAAAAGTCCTTTTAATGGCTGTGAAGGATTTCAATCCCGAGAGTGGTGATTCTGCATACACTATGGGCATAGTAGACTTGCTACTTGAATGTGTGGAATTGTCATATAAACCTGGTACGTCCTTTTATTGCAGCTCCCATACTTGCATAAAACTTTTTTTTTTTAATTTCAATCTGATCTTTCATAGTAATTCTCTGTCATTACTTTTTATTTTCGGTAGTTCAGTTTTTTCTAATTGTAAGTTTTATTTCGTTGCCAAAGTTGCATGAGACTGGATTTTCCCTTGATTTGGGCATAATTTTATGTTTTATTTGTAGAGGCTGGTGGTATTAGGCTGAGAGAGGATATGCATAATGCCCATGGTGATCAGTTTATCGTTCAGTTTGCACTCATACTGTCCAAGTTGCAGAAAAATCAGTCTTCTGAAAAAAAATCTTCTTCAGATGTTTCCCATGAATCTATTAATATAACACGGCAAGATTTTCAAGGCAGAGGGGATATCTCACCAGATAAGCTTTCTCCATCACTGTCCCGGTTGCTTGATGTTCTTGTAAATCTAGCACAAACGGGTCCCACGGAAGCTACTGGGTCCGCAGGGAGGAAGGGCTCCAAACCCAGTAATAGCAAAACTAGTGGTCATCGGAGAAATCGTACATCATCTTCTGATAGGATTGGAGATGAAATTTCAGAAAGGGACAGCACTAAAGTCAGAGATCTTGAAGCCATTCAGATGCTACAGGATATTTTTCTTAAGGCAGACAACATAGAACTACAGGCAGAGGTCTTGAATAGAATGTTTAAAATATTCTCAAGTCATCTTGAGAACTATAAGCTGTGTCAACAGTTGCGGACAGTACCTCTCTTCATCCTGAACATGACAGAGTTTCCTCCTCCTTTGCAGGAGATAATCTTAAAAATTCTTGAATATGCTGTCACTGTTGTGAACTGTGTGCCCGAACAAGAATTGCTTTCTCTTTGCTGTTTGTTGCAGCAACCTCTAACTTCTGGGCTAAAGTACACGATTCTTTCCTTTTTTGTGAAACTCTTATCCTTTGATCATCAGTATAAAAAAGTCTTGCGAGAAGTTGGTGTTCTGGAGGTCCTTTTAGATGACCTTAAGCAGCATAAGTTTCTCTCTGGTGCGGAACATAACAAAAGTATTGTTCTTCTGGAGAGAAGGTCTAGTTCAAGTAGTTTCAAAAAACATATGGACAACAAAGATACCATTCTTTCTTCACCCAAGGTAATGGGATCTAGTTCTTGGAAGTGTCCTGTTTTCGAAGATGAGGGTACAATTGCTGTGGCCTGGGATTGTCTGGTTTCTTTACTGAAAAGAGCTGATGCTAACCAGTCATCATTCCGAATGTCAAATGGCGTCACCGTTGTTCTCCCGTTTTTAGTATCCGATATTCACCGGCCAGGTGTTCTACGAATGTTATCATGTTTGATCATCGAAGATGTTACACAGGTTTGTGTTTATTTCCATCATTATTCTTTTCTGCTAAATCATCGTAACTGGTTGAAGTCTTCAGAGATTATGCTGTTTCAATGATTATACATGTGTGTGTGTGTGTGTGTGTGTGTGTGTGTGTGTGTGTGTGTGTCAGGGCCCATCAAATAAATGGTTTGGATCACTCAAACAACTTGGGCCACACTCTGTTTCTGGTCGACGGACCAGAAAACTTATCTGGTCTGACGGACTAGAAAATGTGGACCCATATATATATATATATATATATATATGTATGTATGTATGAGAAAAGAGTTCCTACACCCTAGTGTAGATAAGCTATCTACATCCTAGACTTAAATACAGCGAGGGCCACATTGTCTGGGTGATCCAAAGCATTCATTTGATGGCCCTCACATAGATAGGGTGTGCCCAAAATATCAGCTCCTTATATATATATATATATATATATATATATATATCAGCTGCATAGTAAAGTTTTTCTAGTCGGCCGACTAGAGAACCTTCTTTAGTCCGCCGACCAAAAAACACAGTGGTCCCACATTATTTGGATAATCCAAAACATTCATTTGATAGGCCCTAGCATAGATAGGGTGTGCCCAAAAAACCAGCTGCATAGG